>NC_140953.1:71349748-71352248 GCF_014529385.1 Adiantum capillus-veneris | reverse complement strand
CAAGACTCTGGAACAATATCCAGCTTCAAACCTTCATTTATACTTACCTCTTTGTTATGGTCCTCTGGTGAAACTTCCTTGATGCAGGATGCCTTCCGCTTGCTACACTGTTCTCGGTCCATGCTGGTGCAAAGGCTTTTGTTTTCAAAGCCCTCCCATTTTACGTTGTCCATTTTCTGCAATGCCTTACTAACAGGCTTGTCTTCCTCTTCGCTTGTATCTTCCATGCTCTTTGCATTCCTCTTACTCTGACGAGGCTTGATCAACACTTTACACCTTCTTACCCTTATTGCCCAATGCTGTCGATTGATCGCTTTGGTGTCTATGTCATCCATGGTTAGAGATGTACCGACATTGGTAACACGATTTTCTTGACTTACCTCCCTTACTAGGGTAGCATCTTTTGATTCTTTAACATCATGATTCCACTGCTTCAGACCTTTGAACAAACTTCTCGCTTGATCCTTCTTCTACTATCTTCATCTTGACTTCTTTTGCAAGACCAATGAGACTTAGTGTACGATTGCCAATTGGTGGTGGGTGTACGATGAGTATAAGTGGTGATTGTGGTGGTCATTGCATTGGTGGCTGTAGGACTTGAACTGGCAAGACTGGCTGTGGTTGCACGGCTGGTGGTGGGATTTGAACAAGTGGAACTGGTTGTCTGGGCAGCGGTGGTCTCGCCCTTGGTGGAGAGGTCTGATTCTTTCTTCCTCCTATTGAAGTTTTGGCTTCTCGGATGTGGGCAATAATACATGCCATGGCTGTCTTCCCCGCAATTGTAGAAGTGGTATTCTTGGTTTTGCCTTCGTTCTCCCTTGCTCTGGATTTTTGACAGGTGCATGCCCCTGATGTGCTAGATGCACGGATAAACTTTCAAGCTGAGTAGTGTTGCGACTCAACAGGTCTTGCTGCTCTTCTAATGCCTCTTGTGGTTGGGTTCTATGAACGCCTGTTGTAGTTACTGGGGTTAGTCGAATTGAGCTCGATTCCTCTGACTCGTTGACTCTTGCTTGCATGTGCAGCTTCTTGTCTTTAAGGTGGTCTACTTCCACTGCCAACTCATACATTGCATGGAATCTCCCCTTCACCTTCTCTTTAAGCTGCGACCACACGCCAGCAATCATAACGGTCCTTCTTTTGGAAATTAGGTTCTCCTTCACCTTCCTCCAGTGAGGCAACCCATCGCTCCCATAAATCCACAAACTTGGATTCGTAAGTGGCATACTCTAGTAGACTCCCCTGCTTTAACTCTGTCAGCAGTTGCCATAACTTTTCTGAGGTTGTGCTCTTACCAAACCTCTTCACAAAGGCAGCACGTAGTACATCCCATGCATTCTTGGTAGCTTGGGGCAAAGCATTGTACCAAGACTTGGCCTCTACTTTCATCAATAGAGGAAAAATTCATAGCCGTGAGGCATCATCATCCTTTTTGGAAACCACACACGCGATGTTAAAGTCATCCAGAAAATCGATAGTGATGTCTTCTCCCTTCTTTCCACTGAATGTGGGGAAAGAGACGCTTGCCATGGTAGTAACTCAATGAGCAGGAAATTACAAACTTTTTTTTTTTAATATCACAAATGACTCAGCGGCTCATAGCGGTTTCTTATAGGGTTGGGTGGATAGGTTTAAAATAGGATTAAAAAATTTGATCGCAAAGCTAGAACAGAATAAAGATTGGACTTTGTGGTTGATGTAGTTGACGACTCTTCTCTGACAATTAGAGAGAAAACACTTGGTGTTACACAAAATCTGACTGTCGTGAGAGTGCTACAGTTCTCAAAAGCAAAACTCACCGTTCTTTCTTCACCTCTTCTATCGGCACTCATTGACAGAATGCTTTGGTTGACGACAGTGACGACATTTTGTAGCCCTCCCACTTGATGCTCTTGATTTGCGGTTAGCACGAGCAATACGATACGGGGCTCACCTCTTGGATATTGATGACGCTACAGCCTGGCAGTAGCACTTCAATGAAAGTGGTCAGTGTTTCTTCCATCTCCTCCTCCTCCATTCTCCAGTTGGAGAATTCTTGCAGCCATTCGTCCATGTTCGACAATGTGCGTTATCTTCAGCATTGAAACCGGAGGTTCCCAAGAAGCCGTCCTCAGTGGGGGAACCCAAATGACGAGTTCAAAGAGCGACACGGGCCCCTACGGCCTCAAACGCCAGGAGGCGATGCACGTCGAGCTGGCCACGGTGAAATGAACAGGGGCACCACCTAGCTTTGAGCGGCTAGGACGCGGATAATAGTGATTTGAAAACACCAACACTACACACACACACACACACACACACACACACACACACACACACACACACAGATGCAGGTGATGATAACCCCTCGAGTGTGAGGGAAAAGTGATTTAATGCAGTATTTACGGAAACCTTATTTTCGGCAAGGTGGAAACCATGGTGATAGAGAGAGATAGTAAGCCTATAGTGCGTTCTCTAGATCTGACTTACGAGCATGGAGATTTCTACTATTGTGAGTGTG
>NC_140953.1:69939748-69992248 GCF_014529385.1 Adiantum capillus-veneris | reverse complement strand
GCGTTGTCTGTGAAGCGCACCATTATTCCTCACATCCGTTCAGCAAAATCTGCAAAACAGGCTTGGGATATTCTAGCAGGTCTTTATGCAAGCCGCAATGAGGCTAAAATTGCTTTGCTACGTAAAGAGCTAGAGTCGAAGATTATGCATGAGGAAGATGATATGGACACTTTCCTTGCTAGTGTCAAGGATATCAATGAGCAACTCATTTCTGCAGGTGAAGTCATTTCTGACAGTTCCCTTGTGCAGACTGTTCTTGATGCCTTACCAGATTCCTACCAGACTTTTGCTAGTACTTGGAGACTGATGACCCAAGGAAATCCTGAAGTTGTCAAGTTTGATGCATTATGCACATTGCTGTTGCAAGAGTCACTTTCTAGAAAAAACAGGACTAGGCAGCGTGCAGTTGAACAGGCTTTTATTGCTTCTCAAAGAAAGGGTGGTAACAGTAATGCAGCCACTTCTTATGGTTCTGCTGCGAGTGGCAAAAATTCTGTTCCTAATGCTTCTGCTGGCAGCACTTCGTCTGGCAATTCTGGTGATAAGGGCAAAAAGAAGATGCGTTGCCATTATTGTAAAGCCAATGATCACTTGATCAAGTCGTGTCCTAAGCTGAAGGCCAAAGAGGCTAAGAAGAAAGAGGGTGGTTCCACTGCAAATGCTGGTTCCACTACAAATGCAGCCATTGTTGAGTCTTCTGTGAAAGGAGATTGTGATGCTGATGTTGATGCAGAATGGGCTTTTAGCGCAGAGTGCACTTACAATCCTGCTGTCCATGATGCATGCTTGTCAGTTGCTGCAGATTCACATGTGTGGTATTTCGACAGTGGTGCTACAAAGCACATTACCTCACATCGTGAATTGTTTACCTCTCTCGAGTCTGTCCCTCATGGGAATTCAGTCACTTGTGCCAACAACGCCTCTTATCCAGTTCAGGGAGTTGGAAAGATTGTGCTCACTGCTGCTAATGGCAGTTCCTTCACACTTGTTGATGCACTTTATGTACCTGGGATCAAGAAGAATCTATTGTCTGTATCCGCACTTGCTAGACTTGGACTTGTAGTCAAATTTGTGGATGACAGATGTACAGTTCATGATCTCAGTTTTGGTGATGAAATTGTTGCATCTGGGCTTTTGTGCCGTGGGCTATATAAGCTCACTTTGTATGACAAGTGTGGACAAAATTTTGCAAATGCTGTTGCAGATTCAAGGGCTATTTCAGATGCAAAACTTTGGCATGCACGTTTTGGTCATCTGAATTTTGCCAGTTTGCTGCGTTTGCAGAAATCTGATATGGTTGCTTCTTTGCCGCCTCTTGAAGCACCTATCAAACATGTTTGTGAAGGCTGTATTCTGGGTAAAATGCAGCGTTCTAAGTTTCCAAAGGATGGTTCAGTTAGGGCCACATGCAGGTTGCAGCTTGTGCATAGTGACGTTTGTGGGCCCATGCAAACTCCGTCCTTGGGCAATTACCTGTACTTCGTGACTTTCATTGATGATTACTCCAGGCATGCGTGGGTATTTCCGCTTAAAGCGAAGTCCGAAGTTTTTATGTGCTTCAAACAATTTTTGGCTATGGCTGAAAATGTCTCAAAATGTACTATGGGCACCCTCCGTTCCGATCGAGGGGGGGAGTATATGTCTCATGAATTTAATGCATTTCTGGCTAGTCGTGGGATAAAACACCAATGTACAGTGCCTTATACACCTCAGCAAAATGGTGTTGCTGAGAGGAAAAACAGGTCACTAACGGAAATGGCACGATGTATGGTCAAAAGTCAAGCTTTGCCGCATTCTTTTTGGCTTGAGGCCATCATGTGTGCCACTTATGTACTTAACAGGTGTCCTACGAAAGCTTTGCAGTCTATTACTCCATATGAAGCATGGCATGATAGAAAACCTTCTATTGAGCACATGCGTGTTTTTGGCTGTTTGGCATATGCTTTGGTGCCACAAGTGCAGCGCAGAAAATTGGATGATAAGGCTGTCAAATGTATTTTTGTTGGTTATAGTGCTGAAAGCAAAGGTTACAGGTTGTATCATCCGCAAACAAAACATATTTTGGTTTCACGGGATGTAGTGTTTGTGGAAGATTCTGTTCAACCCTTGCTGTCATGTACTAGAGACAGTAATGTAAGCTCACAGGACATTTATGACACTTTGTTGCCTCTTTTCAGTGGTGGAAATACGAATGTAAGTTCCAATGAGGCAAATGTATAGCCTATGGGGGTTTCTCAAAATGTTTTAGAACAGCCTATTACTGATGCAGATGTACATGATGTACTTGATGAGGAAAGGGCTGAAAATGAGCAGGCTAGAGGTATGCCAAAATGGCTGGTGCACACTTTGCGTGACAGTAAATTGGATGCACCTTTATCTAGTCGTACTCGTTCAGGCTCTCGCCATGCATCTTATGCATCAGATTGTTATGCTTTGGCTGTGTCTAGTTTACATGATGTTGAGGAGCCTCTGTCTTTTGATGAAGCACAGAATTCAGAAAATTGGATTGCTGCCATGAAATCAGAATATGATGCACTTATAGAGAATGACACATGGAATTTATGTGATTTGCCTCCTGGCAAAAAGGCCATTGGTACGAAGTGGGTTTACAAGTTGAAACGCAAGCCGGATGGTGAGATCGATCGCCATAAGGCTCGACTTGTTGCAAAGGGTTATGCACAACAAAAAGGCATAGATTATGAAGAGACTTTTGCTCCCACTTGTCGTATGACTACTGTGCGTTTTCTATGTGCATTGGCAGCTCATTTTGGTTGGGATGTACATCAATCAGACATTGTTACTGCTTTCTTGAATGGTGACATATTTGAGGAAGTTTATGTAACGCAGCCTCGCGGTTTTGTCATAAAAGGACAAGAGGACAAAGTGTGCAAATGTAAGAAGGCTTTGTATGGGTTGAAGCAATCTCCTCGTGCTTGGTATGAGAAAGCTGACACTCATTTGGTTAAACGAGGCTTTCATAACAGTCCAACAGAAAGCACATTGTATGTAAAGCGTGAGGATGATGTATTTCTCATTGTGGTTCTTTATGTTGATGATTTGCTGATCACTGGACCAAATGAGAGACATATTGCTGAATTTAAGGCTGATTTGAATGCTACTTTCAAGATGAAAGATTTGGGGCTGTTGCATCATTACTTGGGTATACAGTTTAAGCAGTGTGATGGTGGTATTGCCTTGTG
The DNA here is from genome assembly GCF_014529385.1 of Adiantum capillus-veneris. Classification (NCBI taxonomy): domain Eukaryota; kingdom Viridiplantae; phylum Streptophyta; class Polypodiopsida; order Polypodiales; family Pteridaceae; genus Adiantum; species Adiantum capillus-veneris. The sequence goes on along the minus strand of NC_140953.1, from coordinate 69,989,048 downwards.
TCAGAAAAGTTACATAGAGACATTGCTATGTAAGTTTGGACTTGAGGATTGCAAACCTATTGCCACTCCCATGGAAACAGGTTTGAAGTTGAGTCTACATGATGCTGGCGATCCTGCTGATGTCACTCTTTACCAAACTGCTGTTGGCTGCCTCATTTATGTATGCAACACGAGGCCAGATATTCAGTTTGCAGTCTCGCAGGTCAGCAGATTTATGCATAGCCCAGGGTCTAAGCATTGGCAGGCTGTCAAGAGGATTTTCCGCTACCTTAGTGGCACTTTACATCTTGGCTTGTTTTATCCCAAGGGGGGATCATTGCCGCCAGACTTACATGCTTTTTCGGACTCAGATTGGGCTGGTTGTTTTGACACGCGAGTGTCCACAAGTGGTTTTTGTTTCATGCTTGGCAGTTCATGTATATCATGGTTGAGCAAGAAGCAACCTACTGTGGCCACTTCGAGTTGTGAGGCTGAGTACAGGGCAGTCTTCACAGCTACGGTTGAGTGTGCATGGCTCAGACGCCTTATGGCTGACTTGGGTGTTGGACAGGACACTGCCAACACTATCTACACTGACAGTCAGAGCGCATTGGCAGTTGCGAGGAACCCAGTTTTTCATGCTCGCACAAAGCACATTGAGGTGCATTACCACTATGTCAGGGAGAGGCTCTCAGCAGGAGAGATCAGCTTGGCTTATGTGCCAACACAGGACAACCTTGCAGATCTTTTCACAAAGGCATTGTCTCGTGAGAAGCTTGAAGCTTTCCGCAAAGCTTTGGGCTTACTCCCCTTTGTGGACTGATCCTATCCTCAGGGCATGGCACTTCCCTTTACTCATGTGCCAGCTCTCGTTCACCGCATCACTCCAGGGGGGATTTGTTACCATATACATGTGGTAGTGATGTGTGTGAACACACTAGGACCGCCGGGGCATTTTTTCCCTCTTTAGGAGGTTTTTTCCCCCGTGCATTGTATATACGCCCATCACTCTAGGGCTATCTATCTTTCCATTGCACACTAAGGAATACACTCTCTATTGTGTACCTTGAGCTTCCTTCGTCTTCTCCAAGCTGTGTGTGTTTCTCTGCAACCCTAATTCCAACATGAATCACTAAGTCATTCCAATAAAAAATTGTGATTGAATGCTCATTGATTTACTACCATGGCAAGTGTCTCTTTTCCCACATTCAGTGGCAAGAAGGGAGAAGACATCACCACTGATTTTTTGGATAACTTTGACATCACTTGTGTGGTTTCCAACAAGGATGACAACGCCTCATGACTAAAAATCTTTCCTCTACTGATGAAAGTAGAGGCCAAGTATTGGTACAATGCTTTGCCCCAAGCTACCAAGGATGCATGGGACTTACTACATGCTACATTTGTGAAGAAATTTGGTGGAGGCACAACCTCTAAAAAGTTATGGTAGCTCCTGACAGAGTTAAAGCAAGGAGGTCTGCTAGAGTATGCCACTTATGAATCCAAGTGTGTGGATTTGTGGGAGCGATGGGTTGCCTCACTGGAGAAGGTGAATGAGCGCCTAATTTTCTGAAGAAGGACTGTTTCATTGCTGGCTTGTGGTTGCCGCTTAAAGCAAAAGTGAAGGAGAGATTCATTGCAACCTATGAGTTGGCAGTGGAAGTAGCCTGCCTTAAAGACAAGAATCTATGCATGCAATCAAGAGTCAATGAGTCAAAGGAATCAATCTCATTTCGACTAGCCCGAGTAATTGCAACAGCCACTCAGAGAACCCAACCACAAGAGGCATCAAAAGAGCAATAAGACTTGCTGATCCGCATCACTACTCAGCTTGAGAATTTGGTGCAACAAGGGCATTCACACAACCACAATCAAGAGCAAGGGAGAGGACAATGAAGGCAAAACCAAGAATACCACTTCTACAATTGTGGGCAAGATGGCCATGGCATGTATTATTGTCCACACCCAAGGAGGCAGAATTTCAAAAGAGGAGCCAGACAAAACCAGATTTCACCACCGAGAGCGAGACCACCACCACTGAGGGCACCGCAACAAGCACCACCTATGCAAATATTACAACGGCCTATGCAACCACAACCACCACCACATACCCTCATTACACCTTTACCACCACCACTAGCTGGCAATCGGGTAGTGAGTGTAATCACTCTTGACAAGATGAAAGTGGAGAAACACATCAAGGGAGTAGAGGAGGGTAAGACCAATGCTGAAGAGGTAGACACCATGGGATTTAAGCACTCTAATCCTAAGGAAGCTTCACAAAGGGAAGACAAGATGAAGACCAAAAGGGAGTCAATCAAAAGGAAGTCAAAGCCACGACAAAAAATTGGCAGTTTAGATTTCACAATTGGTGAGTATACAAAATCTTGTGATCTTGTGAATGATGTTTCTATGCAGAACTCAAAGGTCCCTAAGGGGGAGAGCTACCCAATTATCCCAGAGAGACCATGGCTCATGGCCATGAGAGCAAAGAAATATCTAGACACGAGAATTCTCAAGATGAAAGGTACAAAGGGCAAGGACATTCTATACAACACAAAGGGAGGTACTAAGCAACAAGAGCTTGACCTAGAGACTACTGCATATGAACTCTCTAGCAGTTCTACCACACTAGAGGAGGAGGAATCTACTACAACAAATGATAGTGACAACTCTCTTGAAATCATGGGTCTCATTCTCACTTATCACAACAAGATGGATCCACTGGATATATACCTTTAGGAAGGAAGCATGAAGTCTTTGGCACTACACCAATCAAAGGAAGAACTCCCAGACCAAATTGGAATGGTTGTTACCCAGCAGTGGGATTTTGGAGTCCATCCTAGAAGATTCTTAAGCAAGTGGATGCGGTGGAAACTTAGTGGAGATCTAGGTTTGGCAACCTAGATGTAGAGATTGTGTTTGATCGTAATGTGTTAGATGCATTTAAGAAAATCTATAAAGAACCCCTAGCACAAGGAGTTTTCATAAGAGTCATAGAGAATGAGTCACAGCATGAGAAAGATTGAAGTATGATCTTGCATGCATATAGTCGAGATGAAGTGTTTTTCAACCAGTGGATTGCAGCCTATCTTTTGTATATGCTATGCACTTTGGTACAACATGTATCAAGCTTGGCTTTGAGCTACAAGGTTGGTGGATTATTACCAACATCAGAGAATGCAGTGTTTGATTTTGATAGCAATTAAGAGAATATTGACTCTTTTACTAGCTTCACCCATAGAGGAAAGTTAGGTTCTGAAGACAATTGGAGCTTTCCACATCAACAAGGAGGCCATAAATGGAGGACTTCTGGTACACTCTTAGGAATCATGATCCTAAGTTTTCTCTTGGAAGGATTCAAGATGGTCATTTATCCTTTCAATTATGGTGGTTACAAATCTTACCCTTTCTGGCAGGAGGTAGAAAGTTGTATTGTTAGGACATTGCAGGTGATTATCCTATTCTTTACCTGGGATCCTAGAGAATATTGGCACAGTGTTTTGGAATTTGTAGGCTTCCCATTTACTCAAAGGCAGTTTGAGTTGTTGATCATTGATGCTCTAGCTCAGGAGAATTTTCAAAGTATATTTCTTTTCTTGAAAATAGGTGAATGTTCCAGAGATCTCACTAATGGCCACCGGCAATGGCTAGTTCAAAAGGCAACTAGATATTGACTTCTTTGTTGTAGTCTAACTCAAGTATGGACGAGAGGCATGAATGCCTCTAGCTTCAGGGGGAGGGCTAATGAGGGCCGCTTTTCAAATTTTGCTCCATCTCTCTCTTGGTATGCACTTGGTGGCAAGGCTTCAAGGACCCTAAGAGGAGGAAGGACCTGATGCATGAAAATCACCAAAAAAAGTATTAATTTTGTATATAGCTATGGTTTTGACACATTTGGATCTCAAAAATAAGGAGAGGTAGGAACAAACCCTATGAAAAGGAAAAAAAAATCACTGGATGTCGATTCTACCCGACGGTCACTACAAGTGAAGAATAAAAGTCAATAGTGAACAAGAAGAAAATCTTATACGTTATGGAGTTGGAGTCAACAAAATATTACCAAATTCAAGACTAATTCACTTGTGAACACAAGGCTTGCACATGGAGTCAAGAGGGGACCACATGGAGACTTTTGGAAGGAAAAAGACGGCCACATATTTTTGTGGGGATTTTCTCCATTTTTTCCATTCTAAATTGGAAAAAATTTCAACAACAAGTTGTAGGCGTGGAGCTAATCTTTTTGCCCCTAATTTTTTAATAATTTTTGGACCTACGGTTTAGGAGATATGGCCAAAATGGTGGAGCCTATTTATCCACATAGGGAAGAAGTCATGATTATCCAACTCCACACACATAATTTCTTATAGTTTTCTCTCCATTATTGTTTGCTTTTATATTATTTTATCAAAATTCTCTCAAATATTATTAAAAAACTCTTGGACTCAAGCTATGGAAGAGGCATGGAGACAAAGCTCGCCGTGATGAAGGCGATTAGGAGGAAATTGGTCAATAAGCAAGGCACATGGAGCTCTCTCATTGGGGGAATGCCTCTAACTGAGTTTACTTTGTAATAACTCCTTTTGCTCATAATCTCTTTCCTAATCACTCTCTTGGCCTATAAAAGGAAGCCTTGTCTTTTGTGAACGAACACAGAATCAAGCTTTGACTACACACTACACACACACACACACACACTAACCCATATGCACACTATCCCATACCCACACACCTACACATACACACCCTTGTGCTACATGCTAGTAGCATGAACCCTAATCACATAATCACAACACAATCATCATCACCATGCACAAAATGAGCACCATATATCCACACACTTGTAATGAAGGATTGAAGGCACGATTTCAAGAAGAACAATGAAGGCTACACTCATGACATTCCTCGCCATCAACTCCCATCACTCCATTATGAATCCTACAGTCTTGTTCCCTTCTCATCTGCTTGCCCTATGCTACCTATTGTATTCATCTTGGTTCCATACCTTGTGTTGTTTGGGATATACTTCATTGTGAGTATACTTCATTGTGAGTATGGATTATGATTGTTTCTTTCCATTTTGCTTATGTTGAGGTGTGCGGAGTTTCCACCATACACACACTCTCTCTCTCCCTCTCATATTCCTATCATCTTGCTACTTGCATCTTAAGGTGTGTGGATTCTCCACCTCTAGTATGAGAAGTGAGCATACTTGCATGTTTCCCTTACTTCATTATATTCCTTACTACATGCATGAGTAGCAAGCCCATTCTCACTCACTCACCATTCCTCTCATCTTGTTTTCCAACCACCCCATCCCACACTTGGGCGTGGATCTTGGAATTTTTTTGATGGCATGTTTGATTGTGTATATGTATGCGTCCTAGCCACATATCTTGCTAGGTGGTTCCCCTATTGTGTACCTCCCCTGATGAGACCATCATGCGCATAGTCTTAGCGTAGAGGCCACCCGGTCTGTTTTGCACTTTCGTCTCTCATTTTCATGGAGGAGTCTACAAAAGGGAAGAAGAAGGAGCCAACAAAAGGTAAGCCAAAGGGACTAGCTTACAAACTACAATTTGACATTGAGCTTGCTATAGACTTGAAGAAAGTGCTAGAAGAGAGGATTTTGAATAGCAAAGTTGAGTTTACCTTAGGAGATGTGCTTGGCATAGCCAAACATGAGTTCCATGAAGAAATTATTGACATCATCAAGAGAAAGAGGCAAACACTTGGAGAGGCTATTCACCCACAAGCTGAAGGTGATTTTGTAAAGACACCAAGAGTATAAGTGCAAGATAAAGAAGGTGATGAATCTATGGTAGAATGTTACCAGTCTTCTTGGAACATAAGACAAGTGAAATCTACTTATGATGGGGAAGAAGCTCAAAGCATTCATAGGAGCCACTATTCTAGAATCCACTGGGTGCAAGCTACTACAGAGACATTGGTCAATGTAGGTGATCTTGAAGAACCATTTGTTGCTTTAATTGACCATGGGTCTGATATACATATAATGTCAAAAAGTCTTTACAACAAATGGAAACGACCAACAGGGAACAAAACATGGCTGGATGGTCAAAATGGCAAGCAATTCATTAGGTGAATTGTATGGTGACAATATGTGATATAAAGGCTAAACAAATTTCTTTGTACAGGACACATCTTCATATGATCTTATCCTTGGGTAGCCCTACATTGTGGGAAATTGAATGGAAACAAAGGTAATACATAATGGTTCAGCTTATGCCAGGATACGAAGCAAAGATGGTAAACCTTCATGGCCGATTTCTGGAAATCAAAGAAAAAAAAAGAAAAAAAGACTCATTTTTCCCTTGGCAAAGCCTTAGAGACACCATCAGAAGGCTTAAGCAATGGCGCGGCGCTGTTCATCACAACCCATGCAGGTGGCCCGGCCATTTTCTCTCTCTATCTCCCTCGTTGCCTACCAATGGCCGATCACACCCTCTCTCTCTCTCTCTCTCTCTCTCTCTCTCTCTCTCTCTCTAAAATTCTCTCTCCCTTACCCGCAACCCGTTGACCCTCAATGACCCCCCCTTACTGGCCACCCTCGGCCAGGAGCAGCCTTGCGCACCCACCCCTTCTCTCGTGCTCCCGCTGTGTCGAGCCCATAGCCGCATACGAACAACTCTCTCCCTTGCTCTCTATGCAAGCCGGTAACCCGAAAATATTCCCTCTCTCTCCCACCACCCGCTCGCCTCACCCTTCCCTCGTCTTCACTCTCCCTCCCATGGCCCACTACACACCCCCTCATCCTCTTTCCCCACTGACTCTCTTCCCTTCTCTTGACCTTGAGCTACCATGCGAGATGGGCCCGGATATCATGCCCCTACCTCTCCTCTCATCCACACCCCCTTCCGCCAAATCCCCCCCCCCCCTCTGTTTTTTTCCCCAACCCTGGCGGACGACCAGCTTTATACCCCCTCCCCTATCTTCACCTAGGCGTACCCACCCTCTCTCTCTCTTGCGAGAGTGGCCCCGCAGACCATGGAAGCAATCTCTCTCTCTCCATTCCCTTCTCATTTACACACACACACACACCCTATCCTCTCTCACCCATTCCCTATCACCACCCCACACCCTCACACACACTCTTCCCCCCCCGGTGGGAACCAGCCTTTTCTTTTATATAATCTCTCTCTCTATAACTCCGAAATGCCCGTTGACTAACCCCCCCCCTCATCACCCTCTGTCGCCACACCGCCACCTCCCCTCTCCTTCTCCCGGACCTAGCCTGAAGGCTCCAGCGCCACACACTCTCCCCCCATCCGCATCGTGTAGCTGCAGCAGGCCGCTACTCTCTCTCTCTCTCTCTCTCTCTCTCTCTCTCGGCTTGTACAGGCGTAGCAAAAAAAAACTCACTCTCTCTATCCACACAACACACCACACACACACACACACACACACCGCACACACTCACACCCTCTCTCTAACCCCATCTCTCCCCCCCATCTGCATCGCGTAGCTGCAGTAGGCCGCCAACCCGAAAAAAAACTTAAAAGAAAAGCATATATAATATATATATTATATACAAACCCCGTTCCCACGCACGCTTGCGTGCACACACATACATATACAAATACACACACACACTCACGTATGCGCACCCACATTTATATATACACACACATCCATCCACATGCACATACCTACACACACACGCATATACGCACCACAAATACAAAAAAACCAAAGGATTTCACAACTACGACAACAACGAAAAAGAAGGAGGACCCAAATCACGCGCCGCCAACAAAAAAAAGGAGAAATGCACCGAAGGCATGCCCACAAAAAAAAGTACGCGCTACACCGACACACCGGCAACACACCATTCGCCGGAATCATGCAACCACGACGCCATTTTCAGTAATTTGTAGGTTATGTTCATCATTTCTTCAGTTTTCGCTCAAGCCATTGTAAAATTCCCCAATTTGTAAATTCCCTCTCTCTAGGTGATGGTCACAAAGGCCCACCTAGAGATTCTCATCTTTTAATAACCTCCCAAACAAAGCAAGGTCAACCACACCGGGCCCACCACTTGCTTTGTCTCCCCGATTAGCTTACCCTAATCACACCGGGATTATCATAATCCAAGTAGCCAACACCTATAAATTGGCACTGAGAGGTCGCTATCGGGGGGGGGTGCAGTTCATGAGAGGTCAGCACTTGGTAGAGTGTAGTGGGAAGAGTTGACACTATTAGCATCATGGGAAGGGGGCTTGTGTGATGGTTTGCCTTGGGATTTTCACCATGTAAAGGGAGCCACGTCCACCTCTCGACTCCAATGGTCGATGTACACACGTATACACGCTCTTGGTAGCAAGCTTCACAATCATTGAGTCATCTTAGAGAACTCACCAAGTAGTTTGCACCATCTTTTCTCCCTACCTCTCTATCACCACGGTGTGTCGCCTCGCTGGAAGGAAGGTCATTGTAAATACTGCAGAAATAACTCTCCCTCACACCCCCAAGGGCTTTCTTCATTTGCAAATCTCTGTGTGTGTGTGTGTGTGTGTGTGTGTGTGTGTGTGTACGTTAGCGGTGTTCATATCATTGTGTTCTGCGTCCTGGCCGCTCAAAGCTAGGTGGTGCCCCCTGTTCGCTTTACCATGACAGGCTCGAGGGGCACCATTCGGTCCCCGGCATTTAAGAGGCCGTCGGGGTTCGGGGTTCGCTTTGCTCCCGTCATTTGGTGCCTCCACACAGGAGGGTTTCTAAGACCCTTCAGTTTACAATGCTAAAAGTGACTCACGCCATCAATCATGGACGAATGGCTGAAGAAATTCTCTAACTGGAGGACGGAAGAAGAGGAGACGAAGGAGGCACTAGCCGCCTTTATTGAAGTACTACTGCCAGGCTGCAGTGTCGTCATTATTCGAGAGGTAAATTCTCCATCTCACGTTGCTCGTTCTAACCACAAATTGAGAGCATCAGGTGGGAGGTCGGTGAAGTGCCATCACTTTTGTCAACCAAGACACACTGTCAATGAGTGCTAGCAACGAAGGCAGCGAAAGGGCTGAAATCATCTACATCGACATTCATCACGAAGAAGTCATTCACATCAAAGAAAGAAAGAAAACGGTGAGGCCTCTTTTAATTCCCTAAAGAAACTGGAGTTAAAGTTATAACCTTTACTCCAAAGTGGCCTAAATGGGCTGCTCGAGCCAAAGGTAAGGAGAAGTTAAGCCAGCCTAAAAACACATGACCCCGAAGGGAGAAGCATCTGGCCAAGTAAGTGCTTCAATCTCAGAAAGACGGGTTGTACCCAGCTCTCCAAAGAGGAAGTCATCCGAAGCTAAGCGACGGAAGTTCGCCTACCGATTTGCATGACGCATGCGAATGCTACCAATCCACTTTGACAATCCTGAAGAAGAAGTGGTAAGAAGATTCCCATGTCCTGGGGAAGAGTGGTTCGGCTACTGCTCTCGCTGTTTTGAAAGATGGGTAGAGGATCTTCCTCCTCTCCCTGTACAACTTATCCTGAAGAAGCTCTCTACCACGGGTGAAACCCACTGGGCTGGGGATGAATTGCAATTGAATGGATTAGAATTCATGCAACACGCCGACTAAAGAAATTACCTGCAATTGCTACTAGCCAGGAGGCTGGGAGTGGTCATACGCGTTTCCATCACCCCGTACGTGTTGAGCAACGAGGGAAAGGTAGAGCCCATGAAAGGAGAAGACCTCATGTGGATGTGCCAACTCATCAACACTGGCATGGTAAGAGTATAAGTAAGTATTCCACCCTCTGTGCATGATGGAAAATGGGCCGACGGCATTCACGTTCAGATTCCTGCAGCATATGCATGTGAATATCTATGTAGATAGGAAAGTCTTCTACCAACAGAAGATCGTATACCTATTCGGTGCGGCGGTACTAGGAGAAATCCTCAATTCCCCAAACCCTATCATTCTCCCCATATTGGATTACCATTATTCCTTTAATGTTTCTTTCTTTATCCTGTTTTAACCTATCCACCCAACCCTGTAAAAAGCCGCTATGTGCCGCTACTGTTGTTAATGTATTAATCTATATAAAGAATTAAAAAAAAGGTTTGTAATTTCCTGAGTCACTACCATGGCAAGTGTTTCTTTCCCCACGTTCAGTGGAAAGAAGGGAGAAGATCTCACCACCGACTTTTTGGATGATTTCAACATTGCTTGTGTCGTCTCCAACAAAGATGACGATGCTTCACGACTTAGAATTTTTCCTCTACTGATGAAAGTAGAGGCCAAGTCCTAGTATAATGCATTGCCCCAGGCTACCAAGAATGCATGGGATGAGTTAAGGGCTGCTTTTGTAAAGAGGTTTGGTGGAGGCACAGCCTCGGAGAATCTATGGCAGCTACTATTGACAGAATTGAAGCAGGGAGGTCTACTAGAGTATGCCACCTACGAGTCCAAATTTGTGGACTTATGGGAGAGATGGGTTTCCTCACTGGCGGAAGGCGAAGGAGCGCCTAATTTCCTTAAGAAGGACCGTTTCATTGCTGGTCTATGGTCGCCACTTAGAGAGAAGGTGAAGGGAAGGTTTCCTACAACATATGAGTTGGCAGTCAAAGTAGCCCGCCTTAAAGACAAAAAGCTACGCATGCAAGCAAGAGTAAACAAGTCAGAAGAAACAAGCTCGGCCCAACCAACCCCAGTGACTGCAACAGCCAGTCATAGAGCCCAACCGCAAGAGGCATCAAAAGAGCAGCAAGACCTGCTGAGTCGCATCACCACCCAACTAGAGAGTTTATATGTGCATCTGGTGCAGCAAGAGCATGCACTTGTCGGGAATGCAGAACAAGGAAGAGGACAATGAAGGCAGAACCAAGAGTACCATTGTTACAACTGCGGGAAAGACGGCCATGGAATGTACTACTGCCCACACCCAAGGAGGTAGAATTTCAATAGAGGGGGGAGACAGAATCAGATCTCTCCACCAAGAGCAAGACCACCACCACCTAGGCAACCAGGGCCGATCCCACCGGTCCAAATCCTTCGGCCACATGTACAACAGCAACCACCACCCCAACCTCTCATTCCACAACTACCCTCACCACCTGCTGTGAACCAAGCGGTGAGTGTTATTATCTTGGAAGCTAAAGGGAAAGCAAAGGTAGAAGAATCATTTCAAGAGAAAAATGAAGGTAGAAGAAGTGGATGCTATGGGAGTGAAGTGTGCCAGGCACGAGGAAGCATCTCAAAGAGAAGAGAAGATGAAAGGGAAGGCCGAGTCCAGCAAGCAAGCAGCGAAACCATGACGGAATATAGACATCGTGGACTTCTCACTAGGTGAGTATGAAAAACCCTATGACTTAGTTCAAGATGTGTTAATGCAGGGTCCGAAGATAACTTGGCCCCAATTACTCCACCTTGCACCAAGGATGAGGAGGCAATGGACAAAAATGGTAAGTACCAGGAAATCAAGACCCAGGATACCTGGGGCTATCTCTGGAAGGGATCTCGACAACATCCCACCAACCATGGATGCTCACATCAAGGGGCCTTCAAGGGGCAACGAATCTCAAACGTCTACATAGATGGTGGCGCGCAAATATGCGTCATGAGTGAAAAGATGATGAATCATCTAGGTCTAGAGGTAAGTAGGTCGGCACCCTACCGAGCCAAGATGGCAAACAATGTAAGAGTGAAATGCGTAGGCATTGTAAATGTTGTCAAAGTAAAATCATTCAATACAGAAGTGGAGGTAGACATCTTTGTCATGCCACACAAAGGGGAGGGCTACCCCATCATTCTTGGGAGGCCTTGGCTTATGGCTATGGAGGCTAAACAAGATTGGAGCACTGGAATGATTCAGATGAAGGACGCTAAAGGGAAGTCCATATTCTACGACATGATGACTGGAAAGTAGTGCAACATGATCTTGGAGGCTTCAAAAGATGATTCCACCAGTGACTATTCGTCTACCTCAGGAGAAGAGGCAACCACCACCGACGGAAGTGGCAGTAGCATCGAAGTGATGGGGGTCATTCTTAAAGACCCAAAAAGGTTGACACAATCTGAAACACCCCCGACAAACAAAGAGGAATCATCAGGTATGCAGTCCTTGGAGGATGCAGGTAAGTTACAAAAAATGCTCTCAAATGAGTTAATCGATGAAGAAAGGAAGGAGTATGTTTCCATGCTAGGTAACTTCACTACTTTGTTCATTGATGGCTATGATAAGATCACAGGAATTACAGTAGTGCAACACCACATAAAACTCAAGGAAGGTAGTAAACCCGTAGTACAAAAGCTTAGAAGACTTGGAGTAATCCAACAAGAAGCACTACTTAAGGAAGTGAGAAGTTTGCTACAAGCAGGTTTCATCTACCCTGTCGAAGACTCAGAGTGGATCTCCCCAGTAGTAGTCACACCAAAAAAAAAATGGTAAGTGGAGAGTCTGTGTGGACTATAAACCTCTCAATGCAGCCACGAAGAGGGATCGCTTTCCTCTCCCATTCCAGGATGAAATTCTCAATGAAGTGGCAGGTCACGAACGATACACAGTGTGCGACGGCTACTCAGGATACTTCCAGATTAGCATTACGGAAGAAGATCAGAAGAAGACAACCTTCATCACACCTTGGGGATGCTTTGCCTACAGAGTGTTGCCATTTGGTCTCACTAACGCCCCGGCCACATTTCAACGCTATGTGACCTTTGTTTTACAACCCTACTTTGGAACATCAATACGGGTTTTCATAGATGATTTTTGCATCTATAGTTCACGAGCCCTTCATTTAAGCAAAGTCTATGATGGCTTAACCAGGCTGCAAACCTTGCCAGGTAGCCAGCTCAACGTGGATAAGTGTCACATTGGTGAAAGCAAAGTCACTCTCCTTGGCCATGTAATTTCAGCAAAAGGAATTGAGGCTGACCTTAGCAAGATCCCGGCCCTGGTATCTTTGTCGTCACCCACCACCGCTAAGTAGCTAGTTTCTTTCCTTCAGAAGGTAAGATACTCAAGTAGGTACATTCACTTCCTATCTCAAGTGGTCCTTCCCCTACAAAAACTCACCCAGAGTGATGTCTTCTCATGGAGTGAAGAGAATGAGCAGCAATTTACTGAGGTAAAGCAAATCCTAGCTAAGCTTCCCACCATTTCACCTCCTAAGTGGGACGAGCCATTTTATGTGAACCCTAGTGTAGGAAGTGATACACTCGGAGCCGTGCTAATGCAAAAGGACCCCCAAACTTCTTTCATGCATCCTATTTACTTCTCTAGTCGTGTCATGACCCCGTCAAAAAAGGGATTTACCGAAGTAGAATACATGGTTCTGGCACTAATGTTTGCTACCACAAAGTTCCGCTCCTATCTCCTGCCTAGACCCTTTGTAATCCTGACAATGGAAGAGGTTTTCCCATATGTAATGTGACACATGGATGTCTCATCCAGGATCTCAAAGTGGTTAATTAGATTACAAGAGTTTGACTACACCATGCAAGTAGAAAACTCCACCAGGGCTAGTTTAGCAGGAATTCTCACTCATCGCCATTATGAGAAGAAGCTGAAGGTCAACACGGAAGGGAAGGAAGAAACAACAATGGTAGAGAGTCCTAGGCTGGAAAGAGCTCACTCTCTTTTCTTTGACGGAGCATACAAGAGAACAATGGACCAGTCTACAGCTGGCATAGTCATTTTCAATGAGCAACAAGAAAGAGTATTCTCCATCGGGTAGTTATTACACTCCCACTCCGACAATGAAGTAGAGTATGCAGCCCTAATTCTTGGGTTGGAACAATGTATTTCACAAGGAATTCAGCGCCTAAACGTGTTTGGCGATGCTTTGCTTTTGATAAGGCAGATAAATGGCACTTGGGTTTGTAAGAATCAGGTTTTACTTGGTCAACTACGCCAAGTTAAGGATCTTCTAAGGAAGTTTGAAGCAGTGAAACTATTTCATGTCCCCAGAGCAGAAAATTAGGAGGCAGATGCTCTAGCCAAAGAAAGAATACAAGACGTTCCCATAGGAGCCATCAAACTGAAGCTACCCCTCTTTCAAGGTAGTGATGCTATGCCTGATGTCATCAGCTTTTTAGATACAGGGGAATGTCCGGAAGGATACACCGAAGGCCAGAAACAGTGGCTAGTCAGGAAGGCTACTAGGTACCGCCTTGTAAACAACCACGTGTATTGTAAAGTGTCATAATAATCAATATCTAATTCTCCTAAATGATTTTCTCATATTAAACTGATCATTTAATGTGGGGAAGGCCAAGGGAGAAAAAGCTAGAATATTGGTTAAGCTAGCAGACCGGCCACAGTAGGGATCCAAAGGAGGGAAAATAGGGATCCAAAGGGGGGGCCATCTGCAAAAGAGCCATGTGCAACAATGGGCTAAAAAGACCCTAAGGTTCAGCCCATTAAGACTTCCAAAATGATAAGGTTCCAAAATTCAAAGCTTGTGTCCAAAGGTCAACCCTAGGGAAAATTGGATGCTTTGTGTGTGCCCTAAAAGTCTTTGCACATCCCTACATGGGAGGGGGCGAGCCCTAAAGGTAGTGGATGAGAGATAAATCCACACACACACACACACAGGCTCCCTTTACACAAAGGGAATGAGAGACACATGTCAGCTCCCTAGGCCAGATGCCCACAAGGTGTGCCCAATTTCTATTGGATGACCCTTGAAGTGGACCAATGAAAATTAAGCTAGAGTAAATCTAGTTTAATTAATTTAAAAACATTTATTAAAAGAAACCAATGAGAATTAAGTCTCCTAGAAGACTATTGGCCAGGATGGTAATAAAAGGATGGCCTAAACCAAGGAATCTGCATGAACTAAGAAGCTTCATAGGTATGTGTGCATACTATAGACGCTTCATAGAAAAGTTCTCACAAATTGCGGGACCATTACATGACCTAACAAAGAAAAGCGTTAGGTATACATGGTCTGCTAAGGAGAACAATGCTTTCAAAAAGCTTAAAGAAAAGCTTATCTCTCAACCTGTGCTTACACTACTGGATCTCTCAAAACCATTTGAGGTCCAATGCGATGCTTGTGGTGATTGCCTTGGAGTTGTTTTGCTCCAAGAAGGGCACTCCATAGGCTATGAGAGTCGAAGGCTCGACCCTATTGAGCAAGCTCTAGGCATATACGAAAAGGAACTCCTTGCAGTTCTACATGCCTTAGACTCATGGAAGCACTATTTATTGGGGACTCCTTTCATTCTGCGAATGGATCACCAAAGTCTTAAGTACTTCATGACACAGACCAAGCTCTCCGACAAACAAATGAGGTGGGCAAATTTCCTTTCGCAATTTCATTTTCATATTGCTCACATTGTTGGCAAGCATAATCAAGTAGCTGATGCACTCTCAAGACGGCTGAGAGTGAATGCGGTTTCCATAGCAACTCACAATGATCTATCTTCAATGATAGATGAGTATGCTATTGATCCCGATTTTAGAGATGCGATTTCAGCCCTTGCATTAGGGAAGAAAGAAGAACCATTTACTTTACAAGATGGTTATCTTCTCTATGGCAATAGACTATGCGTTACTAGCTCACTACGTGAGAAAGTAATGTATGAATCTCATGCTCCACCTTATGCGGGGCATAGAGGGATTCAGTCTACCTTAAAGGGAATTGAAACATATTTATATTGGCCTACCATGAAAGTGAGCATACAAGAGTATGTTTCCAAATGTGTGGTATGCCAAAAGACAAAATTTGATAGAGGGAACAACTTGGATTGCTTCAACCCTTGCCAATCCCTAATTCACCATGGGAGAGCATATCCATGGATTTTATCTTTGGATTGCCTAAGTCTATCCATGGGAATACGGGAATATGGACGATAGTAGACAGGTTTAGTAAACAAGCTCATTTTATACCTGTCAAAAAGACTATCAAAGCCCATCAAATGGCAACCCTCTTTATTTCACAAATTTTCAAGTACCATGGCTTGCCCATGTCCATAGTGTCGGATAGAGATCCTAGAATGACCAGTAATTTCTGGAAGGGTCTCTTTGCGAATTTAGGAACAAGGCTAAACTTTTCTTCGGCCTATCATCCACAAACTGATGGCCAAAGTGAAATAGCTAACCTAACCATTCTTGATCTACTAAAAGCCTATGTAACTGAAGTAGATCAAAGATCCCAATGGGAGAAGTACTTACCCTTAGTGGAGTATGCTTACAATAACACTATACATACTTCCACAGGAAAAGCACCTTTCGAGGTAATTGAGGGAAGATCAAAAAGTCCCTTGCTACTTAAGGTACATGGGAAGATCTTCGCTGCAGATGAGTATAGCCGAGACCTACAAGAATCTTTCCAAAAGATTAAGGATGCTATCTCTATCTCATAGCAAAGGCAAAAGGCTGCTGCTGACAAGCACAGAAGAGCCCAAGCCTTTAAAGAAAACGATTGGGTCTTGTTAAAGTTTCCCAAGGCTCGATTAAGGCACACAATGGGCAAGAATCCTACGGGTCACCAAAAGTACTATGCTAAACTAGCAAAAAGGTACTATGGTCCCTTTCAGATTCTTAGGCCAATCAATGAGATGGCCTATCAACTCAAGTTGCCCAATCATTGTCTCATACAAAATGCTTTTCATGTGAGCCTATTAAAGCCTTACAAAGGAGAGCCACCTCAAGAACCAACTATTGAAGACCCACCGGAGATCGAGGACCAAGAAGAGGTGTTGCAGCCCGAGTCCATTCTCCGACATGAAGACAAGGTACTAAGAGGCGGTAAGACTATCCGACGATATCTTATTAAGTTTAAGAATTATCCTTTTGAAGATGCTAGATGGATGCAAGGCATACAATTAAAGGATAACCTAAACCTTGTCAATGCTTACAATGCTTCCCAAGAGTAAGAAAATGTACAAAATGTTAAAAATGAACAAAATTTTTGTCTTATAAGACTCTCTTTTTCTTTATTTGTGCACAAAAATGAAGTAGTATGCATGCTTAGATCAAGTTTACGGAGACGACGTCTCCCAAACACCAAGTAGAGCTTGTCACTCTACTATGGAAGACTGATACGACTAATGTGCAGACATGCTTGCGGCAGCCTCAGGCTCTCAAGCGCCAAATGGACTAGTCATCCATTGTGGAATGATGTCGTAGGGTAACATAGGGATCCTCTACCCGCTAAGAAAAGTACTCATGAACATGCTTTATCTTCTCTACACCATAGTCGAGGACGACTATGATTTCAAGAGAGAGGTAATGTCATAATAATCAATATATAATTCTCCTAAATGATTTTCTCATATTAAACTGATCATTTAATGTGGGGAAGGCCAGGGGAGAAAAAGCTAGAATATTGGTTAAGCTAGCAGACCGGCCATAGTAGGGATCCAAAGGAGGGAAAATAGGGATCCAAAGGGGGGGCCATCTGCAAAAGAGCCATGTGCAACAATGGGCTAAAAAGACCCTAAGGTTCAGCCCATTAAGACTTCCAAAATGCTAAGGTTCCAAAATTCAAAGCTTGTGTCCAAAGGTCAACCCTAGGGAAAATTGGATGCTTTGTGTGTGCCCTAAAAGTCTTTGCACATCCCTACATGGGAGGGGGCGATCCCTAAAGGTAGGGGATGAGAGATAAAGCCACACACACACACACACAGAGGCTCCCTTTACACAAAGGGAATGAGGGACACATGTCAGCTCCCTTGGCCAGATGCCCACAAGGTGTGCCCAATTTCTATTGGATGACCCTTGAAGTGGACCAATGAAAATTAAGCTAGAGTAAATCTAGTTTAATTAATTTAAAAACATTTAATAAAAGAAACCAATGAGAATTAAGTCTCCTAGAAGACTATTGGGCAGTCTCCCAAGGGGTCCAATGAGCATTCAGGAGCCCCATGGCTTGCCTGATTCCTATTGGCCAGGAGGCAAAGGGGTCCAATGAGAGTTTAGTTTAATTATTTAATTACCTAAAGCTCTCACAAAAGGGGAAAGGGAGACACATGTTAGAAGGCTATCACTTATGCTGCTTAATTGTAATTGTCTTGACTTGGGGAGGCCAATGAGGCTTCAGGAAGAGCATTTAGCAAGAGGGCTCGCCCAAGAGAGAGAGGGCTGATTTTTGCAAGGCATTATCACACACACACTCACACAAGCTCATGTGTGAAGAAAGAGAATACTATCTCTTCCCAAGCTTTAATGGAGAACTCATCACCTACTCCAAGCTTGTGAGATAGAAGCCTACATCAACACTCTCTTGGCATGTGGATGCAAATCCAACCAAGAGCCAAGCTTCAATGCATGCTCATCTCCTCTACCAAGCTAATTACTAAGCTAAGCTATGCTACATATGAGTGATTATGTGAGGAGATGTACATCTTTCTCGTAAGATACCTTCCTTCCCTCAATCTACTCTCATACCCTGCTAGCTCTCACCATCTTCGAAGGTGTGTGAGGTCTTGGGTCTGAGAACGGGATAATTCAAGTTGTGTTTGTTAAGTGTTTTGCTTAGTGCATGAAGTTTCCATCTTCATTGCACTAGCTAGTCTTGAAGGAACACAAAGAATTGTATTGTACAATGTCTCTCTTGATGGGAGAAACCATAATACAAAGCCTTTTGGAGGGGGGACTAGCTCCATGAAAATCCGGTCCTCAACTGTTGTCAATAGCTTAATTGCTCTCTCTTTTGAAAGTATTGTCGATGCTATCTAACTAGGTGTTATGCTTTTTGTTGCTCTCTCCACCCAAGCACTCTTGTAATTCTCATTAGGAATCTATTCTAATGAAATGCCCACTATGTTCATGCTAATTTCCGCTACACATAAGTTATTAGGCCATTAAATGTTACATAAGGGCAAGGATCAAATTCTCAGGCAGGTGCCAACCTCTAGTGAGATCACAGAGGTAATTTCAAGTTTCCATGATGGCGTCTGTGGCGGTCATTTTGCTCTAGATATCACCAGTAGGAAGATTCTACAGGCAGGATACTCTTGGCCTAGCTTGAACAGGGATGTACACCATTGGTGTAAGACATGCAAGGCTTGTCAAGTGGCCAGTGATCGCACATTAACCTACGAGCCACAAACTCCTATCATCTCATATGGTCCATTTGAGAAATGGGAAATAGATGCAATCGGTCCTTTACCAAGGGCCCAATCAGGTAAACTGTACATCATAGTGGGTGTAGACTACATGACTCGATGGGCAGAAGCAACAGCCACCACCCGCATGCCCAAGAGGTAGCAAAGTTCATTTTTGAGCATATCTGTTGCTGTTTTGGCACTCCTCTTGAGATAATATCAGATAGAGGGCCAGGATTCAGAGGTGATTTGGTGGGAGAACTAATGACGAAGTTAGGCATCACACACCGACATTCCACACCATACCATCCACAATGCAATGGTCTGGTAGAGAAGGTAAACGGAATGACTTGCAAAATCATCACAAAGCAGGTGAACAATCACACAGGGGACTGGGATAACATCTCATGGCAGCTCTTTGGGCCTACCGAACAACGTCCCGAACATCACCAGGTTTCACCCCTTTTCATCTAGTTTATGGAAAAGAGGCAATTCTACCTGTTGAGGTACAGATAGCCAGCTTATGAGTTTTGGCTATCCAGATACAGCTTCCAATTGTAAATCTCAGAAACCATATCTTGGATCTGGAGAGACTCCAACTAGATAGGGAAGAAGCAATCAATCACTATGCAACGCAGGCAGAACAACGCCGGCTCACTTTCAATCAAGGGGTTAAAGAAAAGGGACTGGAAAAAGGTATGTTAGTGCTGAGATACAACAACAGATTTGACACCAAGAAGGACAAGAAATTTCAACCCAAATGGGAAGGGCCATTCATCATCAAGAAACGCTATGACAACGACAGCTATAAGCTGATGGAAGCAGATGGGAGAATTCACAAGACTAGGGTCAATGGATGGAGACTGAAAAGGTATTTTCTTAGGTTTGATCCAGAATTCATTCTAGACATTCCAGAAGAGGGAGAACCCTCTAACTCCACAACTAAAGATGCAAAGGAAGGGCTAGAAGCATGAATGCCTCTAGCCAAAAGGGGAGGGCTAATGATGGCCGATTTTTGGAAATAAAAAAAAAAGACTCATTTTTCCCTTGCCGAAGCCTTAGCGACACCATCAGAAGGCTTAAGCAATGGCGCGGCGTTGTTCATCACAGCCCATGCAAGTGGCCCGGCCATTTTCTCTCTCTATCTCCCTCGTTGCCTACCAATGGCCGATCACACCCTCTCTCTCTCTAATATTCTCTCTCCCTTACCCGCAACCCCTTGACCCTCAATGACCCCCCCTTACTGGCCGCTCCTGGCCACCCTCGGCCAGGAGCGGCCTCGAGCACCCACCCCTTCTCTCACTTTCTCTCTCGCGCTCCCGCTGTGTCGAGCCCATAGCCACATACACAAAACTCTCTCCCTTGCTCTCTATGCAAGCCGGTAACCCAAAAATATTCCCTCTCTCTCCCACCACCCGCTCGCCTCACCCTTCCCTCGGCTTCACTCTCCCTCCCATGGCCCGCTACACACCCCCTCATCCTCTTTCCCCACTGACTCTCTTCCCTTCTCTTGTCCTTGAGTTACCATGAGAGACGGGCCCGGATATCATGCCCCTACCTCTCCTCTCGTCCACACCCCCTTCGACCACATCCCCCCCCCCCCCCCCCCCTGTTTTTCTTCCCCAATCCTGGCAGACCACCAGCTTTATACCCCCCCCCCCCCCCCTATCTTCACCTAGACCTACCCACCCTCTCTCTCTCTCTTGGGAGAGTGGCCCCACAGACCATGGAAGGAATCTCTCTCTCTCTCTCTCTCCATTCCCTTCTCATTCACACACACACACACCCTACCCTATCCTCTCTCACCCATTCCCTATCACCACCCCACACCTCACACACTCCTCCTCTTCCCCCCCCCAGTGGGAACCCGCCGTTTTTTTTTAATATACTCTCTCTGTCTAAAACTCTCAAAATGCCCGTTGACTAAACCCCCCCCCCCCTCATCACCCTCTGTCGCCACGCCGCCACCTCCCCTCTCTCTCTCTCCCGGACCCAGCCCGAAGGCTCCAGCGCCACACACACTCCCTCCATCCGCATCACGTAGCTACAGCAGTAGGGCCGCTACTCTCTCTCTCTCTCTCTCTCTCTCTCTCTCTCTCTCTCTCTCTCTCTCTCTCTCTCTCTCTCTCTCTCTCTTCTCTCTCTCTCTCTCTCTCTCTCTCTCTCTCTCTCTCTCGCTCTCTCTCGTTCGTCCCAGCCTGTGAAGGCGCGCAAATAACGGGGGCTCTCCCTCATCCACACACACACACACCCTCATCCTCTTCCCCCCACACACCCTCCTCATCCTCTCCCTCACCCCATCTCTCTCACTCTCTAGCGCTCTGCACACAGTTCTCGCCCCAGCCGATCTCTCTCCTTCTCGCGGCCTGTACACGCGTAGCAAAAAAAACCCACTCTCTCTCTCTCTCTCTATACACACAACACACCACACACACACACACACCGCACACACTCACACCCTCTATCTGATCCCATCTCTCCCCCCATCCGCATCGCGTAGCTGCAGCAAGCCGCCAACCCCAAAAAAAACTTTTAAAAAAAGCATATATAATATATATGTTATATACAAGCCCCGTTCCCACGCACGCTTGCGTGCACACACATACATATACAAATACACACACACACACACTCACGCATGCGCACACACATCTATATATACACACACATCCGCCCACATGCACATACGTACACACACACACATATACGCACCACAAATACAAAAAAACCAAAGGATTTCACAACTATGACGACAACGAAAAAGAAGGAGGACCCAAATCACGCGCCGCCAACAACAAAAAGGAGAAATGCGCCGAAGGCATGCCCCGGTCGACCCCGAAAAGAAGTACGCGCTACACCGACGCATCGGCAACACACCATTCGCTGGCATCACGCAACCACGACGCCATTTTCAATCATTTGTAGGTTATGTTCATCATTTCTTTAGTTTTCACTCAAGCCATTGTAAAATTCTCCAATTTGTAAATTCCCTCTGTCTAGGTGATGGTCACAATGGCCTACCTAGGGATTCTCATCTTTTAATAACCTCCCAAACAAAGCAAGGGTCAACCACACCGGGCCCACCACTTGCTTTGTCTCCCGGATTAGCTTACCCTAATCACATCGGGATGAGCATAATCCAACTAGCCAACACCTATAAATTGGCACTGAGAGGTCACTATTGGGGGGGGGGACAGTTCATGAGAGGTCAGCACTTGGTAGAGTGTAGTGGGAAGAGTTGACAATATTGGCATCACGGGAAGGGGACTTCTGTGATGGTTTGCCTTGGGATTTGCACCATGTAAAGGGAGCCATGTCCACCTCTCGACTCCAATGGTCGATGCACACACGTATACACGCTCTTGGTAGCAAGCTTCACAATCATTGAGTCGTCTTAGAGAACGCACCAAGTAGTTTGCACCAACTTTTCTCCCTACCTCTCTATGACCATGGTGTGCCGCCTCGCTAGAAGGAAGGTCATTGTAAATACTGAAGAAATAACTCTCCCTCACACCCCCAATGGATTTCTTCATTTGCAAATCTCTCTCTCTCTCTCTCTCTCTCTCTCTATGTGTGTGTGTGTGTGTGTGTGTGTGTGTGTGTGTGTGTGTGTGTAAGTTTGTGGTGTTCATATCATCGTGGTCTGCGTCCTAGCCGCTCAAAGCTAGGTGGTGCCCCCTATTCACTTTACCATGATAGGCTCGAGGCGCACCATTCGGTCCCCGGCATTTTAGAGGCCGTCGGGGTTCGGGGTTCGCTTTGCTCCCGTAAACGTTCAGTTCAATTTCTCATATTTTGTGTAAATCATGAAACAAATCATGAAAACCTTAGAGAGCATCCTCTACCAAAGGTGAGTAGTTATATGAATGATAGGAAAATAGGCTCCTTGGTTACAACTTACAAGGAATGGATCAATATATTTTACAAAACTTGAAGATCTGAAGAGATGTGAGAAGAAATATGTACATAATGTACAAATAGGCATGAAAGAGAGTGGGTTGTTAGAGCCTACTGAAATTTTTTTGGGGTTTGCGTGACTAGGTTTCTTTTGTAGATACTATGGGTGAGCTTGATGCTATAATGGAGTCTAGTTTGCATCTTTAGAATGAAGTTGTGGAAGTATGCTCTATGGAAATGTATCAAGTCATAGAATCCTTTAAAGAAAACCAATGTTTCAAGAAAACACTTGGCCCAAAGGTCCATGTTGAAACTAAATACAAAATCATAGCAAAGAAGGTGAAACCAGTAGCTTCACCCTTACCACCCAACAACAGGGAAAATATTGATCAGGCCTCTTTACAATCGAGTTTGAGGAATCCTAAAAATTAGATTGGGCACACCTTTACAAAGGAAAATTTTCAGGAGTTGCAAATTGGTTGCAAGGAGTTTCTAACACAGGAGGCGACAAAGTGCTTAAAAGAAATTCTTTCAAATCATGGTAAGGCTTTTTCATTTGTTGAGCCACATGAGATAGGATGTGTTGATCCTATAGGAGCTCCTATGGTAAGTTTTACAATACCGCATGTACCTTGGAATCTACGGCCTATTCCAGATCCAAAGGCTCGTTTGCCAAAGCTAGTAGAGCTATTGAATGAAAAGATCAAAACGGGGATTTTGGAGTCTTTTTGTGCTCCATACTCAAATAGGTGGTTCATAGTTTCAAAGAAGAATGTGCTCTATGCTTCCTCGAAGATATACAACCAGTGAACAAGGTGACAATTAGAAATGTAGGTATAGGTCCAATTGTGGATGAGCTTGCAGAGGCATTTGCAGGGAGGAAAATCTACTCAATGGGGAACCTCTACTCTGGGTATGATCAATTTTAGCTTGCAATTGAAAGTAGAGATTTGACAACCACGAGGACATAGGGAGCAACAGCTTGGTTGGTAAGAATGTGTACCTTGCCACAGGGAGCAATCAACTCGGTTGCTCATATGATAATTGGCATGAATAAGGTCTTCGTGACTTTATTCCTCAAAACACAATGCCTTTCATTGATGATTTTCCTATCAAAGGATGTGAAGAAGGTGAGAAAGATGAAGCTTTGAATCTCAGGGGGTGTTGCAGGTTTGTGACAAATCACATAAATGATTGTGATAAAATTCTATCTAGGTTGGAAGAAGTGAATCTTGCTTTGTCAGGGGAAAAACTACGTTTGGTGTCAGTGAAGTGCTCATTGTGGGGCACATTCGCGGGTCATATGTTAGGCAACCTTTTCCAACAAAGGTATATGTCATCCAAAGAATGAAAGAAACATGCACTAGCATCACTGAGGTTAGAAGGTTTCTAGAAGCATGTGTCTTTTATGTTAATTGGACTCCATATTATGCACATGTAGCTGATTCTCTTTAAATCAATTGCTTAGAAAGAACTAAAAGTTTAAATGGACAGGTGCACACATAAAATCCATGAAAAGGCTAAAGGAGTTGCTCTAGATGGCACCAACTTTGAGAAAGGTAGATTATGAGTGTAAAAGGCTAGAAATTGTGATAGTAGACACTAGTCCTACAAAAATTGGATGGGCAATAGGGCAAGATAATGAATAAGGACACAAGTATTTAGTGGATTTGGAGAAAAGTTACTAAGTGCTCGCTAAATAAAATATCCACATATAAAGAGAGAGTTATGGGGTATGGTTACAGCTTGAAAAATGAAAAAGAGTACCTAATTGGTGCATGTGTGGTTGTTGAAACAAATTTTCTACCACTTCTTGGGATGATTACAAGCTTCTCAACACTATACATTGCTATGTTGTGATGGATTTCCTACATTAAGTCCTTAAATCTTGATTTTAAGCACATTGAAAGTAAAGACAATACAATGACGCATATGCTATCAAGGGCAAGGTATAAACATGATTCATAGATGATTGATGAGGGAGATGATTTGGGCACAAAGTTCTATTCCATCTCTCATGTCAAAGGTAGCAATGTGTGCATGTCTAATCCACTTGAATTGTTCTTGAAAGAGCTTTATGAAGGTGATTGGCTTCTTATTGTAAGCTACTTGAGTACTCTAGCAAAACAGGATGATTGGTATGAACAAGAGTTCTAGAGGATACGCAAGAAATCATATAGGTACTTTTTGAGGGATGGTTACTTGTGGAATCATCCTAAGCAAAAAGGTGTTACACCACAAAGTGTTATATGTAAAAAAGAGACTCAATTAAAGCTCATCCAAGAGTTTTATCAGAGTCTATGGGCTGGACATAGGGGTGTGTGGGCAACCTTTTCCAAGTTGAAAGAAAAATACTGGTGGAAGGGTATGTATAAATATGTAGCTCAGTTTGTAGAGTCGTGTGTAGCTTGTCAAATGTATTCAAATGTACAACATCGTGATGGTTGCACCCTACATATCCACTAGCCATGTACTATAAATGGGTTGTGGATCTAGTCACTCTGCATTTAGGACTCTGGAAGATGAGATACTTAGTTCTTGCACCAGAGGACCTACCTAACCAGGTTGAAGGGCAAGCATTAAGAGAAAAAACCATAGAAGTTGTATGCAAATTCCTTCTTGATGATTTGATTTATTGTTATGGCTGTGTGGGAAAGATCACTGCAGCCAGAGGTGAACTAGATGCAGGGGAGGTAAGGGAGTTCTTTTCTAGATTAGAAATCAAGATTTCCCTTACTACAACTTACAACCCTAAAGGCAATGGAAAGAGTGAAAGAGGACATCCTCCTATCGTCAAAGCCTTGGCCAAGGCTTGCAAAGAAAGATTTGGTGAGTGGCCAAAATTTTTGTTATATGCTTTATGGGTTGATCGTACAATATATAGCTCAGTAAATGGCTATATGTTTGCGGAGCTGATGTATGGTCAAAAGCCAGTGATGGTCATTGAAGATACAATTCCCACATAGAATATACTACCTTGGCAAGAAGGGGCTTAGCAGGGAAGATCTCCTTTCATTGTGTATAAGGAAACTAGAGAGAAGACCTGGAGACATTGAGGCTACAAAAGACCGACTGAAAAAAGCAAGGCTGAAAAACAAGGACTAGTTTGATGAATGACATCGGCTCAGGAGAAAATCAATTGACAAAGGTGACTGAGCTTTATTGTATGATAGTAGCCTTGATAACCAGCACACAATCATGCATAAGTTCTCAAAAAGTTGATTTGGACCATATGTTGTAAAGCATGTGCATGAAAATACTACTTACATCTTGTCTAAACTAGATGCCAGCTTTGGAATCTATCAATGAAGATGAAATCATGGAAGATCTACAAGGAAGTTGAACCTATAGAAAATCAAATGTGGCACATACCAAAGGATGTGCAGGTTTAGAGGGGGTGGATGTCGTGTTGTGGCACGTATACACAGTGGAAACAAATGCTATGAGATTTATTTTGTCACTTTTAGATGCATAAGCATATCTTCCATAATGTACATATGAATATCTAAGTATAATAATAAGCTTTCTATCTCATCCTAGTATTTATCTCAAGGGTAACATATTTTTACTTTACCATTAGAAAGTATTATGGGAGAAAGCGTCAATAGCTACGCCTCTTTAACTTGGGGAAAAAACATTGGTTCTTTCTTTTTACTATCCCATGATCACCTCACACTCTAGCTAGATCCTATAGCTAGTGTGATTTCCAATATATATATATATATATATATATATATACATTCTATATGTTTTCCATATTTCTCTTATATCTACTTTTCATAGCTATCTGGAAGGTATCAAATCCTAGTGGGACATTAGCTTGCATAATTTTCAAAGATGCACTCCTATTTTAATCCATTATTGGAAGGATTCTTACAAAACTTTGTCAAGGAGCAGTGTCATACTTTCATATTGCATGAAATTTCCATTGGACTCAAATGGAAGTCTAGGCTAAGGGGGACC
Source organism: Adiantum capillus-veneris (assembly GCF_014529385.1). NCBI lineage: Eukaryota > Viridiplantae > Streptophyta > Polypodiopsida > Polypodiales > Pteridaceae > Adiantum > Adiantum capillus-veneris. Next base: position 69,962,198 of record NC_140953.1, on the reverse strand, counting down.
ACAAGTAGACTTTTGCTACCAAAACAATACCCTATTTTGATAATTTTTTTACACATGGTTCCCATTCAAAATGGAAAAAGTATATAAAATTGGGGTCGTAGCTCATGAGCTGAATTTTTTTCTTTTTTTTTAGTTTTTCATTTGGATCCAGGGCTAAGGAGATGTGCTCAAAATGGTGGACCCCATTTTGCCCACATCATGTAGGGACAAACCATTTCAAACTTTGCCAGTTCCTGTTCACACTGGCCTCTCTTTCTTGTGTAACCCTTGGGGGTTCTTTTTACCTATAAAACGGTACCTCTTCTTCCTTGAAAACCATTCACGAGAGGATGAGAGAAATAGCACCTAGTTGTACCTAGTTATAAACTTAAACCTAAGCCCTACACTTGCTTCTTGAGGAAAACTAGCCAATCTTGTAAGCATTTCATGGAAGATCAACTCTAATCAAAGAAGGACTTGATTTTGGTGCATCAATCAAAGATTGAATTCTTCCCTCTCTTTCTCTCTCCATCAAATTGGCAAATAACTCCCGAAGGATTTATCAAACAAGGTGTGTTTTGATTTGTGATTTTGTTGGTTTCTTGATGTTTTGTTCTTCATCTCTGGCCCAAACCTTACCTTTATCTCTATCTCCTAATCTATTCCCTAGCCTAACTATTATCCACTTCTAGTTGTTCACCCACCCTTACCTCTAGCTCTACTTCTACTTCTATCTCTATCACTATCTCCATGTCGCTTGTGTCGTAATTTTTGAAGGCATTCAAGCTACAGCACTCCGTCAAAGCTATGATCAACCTTTTTGGGGAGCTATACTAATGCACAAGGTGAGTAGCCATATCTTCGCACTCTCACAAATATCTTTAACGTTAAAAGCTCATTCTCTCTATGAACTGTAGGGTTTCCTTGCTATAGGTACATCTCTTCCCTCAGTATCCTTATTGCCTACAGACAAGAATAGGGCTTTGGAGAAAAAATTCTCTTCTTTTTACCTCTCTCACGTCAATATTTTGCACATTCTAAAAATATCCTATATGAATAATCCACATGATATAAATTTTGTATCGCTTCTACTCCGTGCAATCTATTACACTTAACATATGGATTATCCGTAAAATAAATTTTCAACAATGTATAGTGTTTCTCTTTGGCTCAAAAAGACTTAATGGAATTCTAGAGAACAATTCATAGCTTGTTTGGTCAGCAAAGGCTGAATTCCATTAACTCATCTATAAACCCTTTCATCCTACCTATGATAAGATATGACCAAAGCCTTGAAGTTTTCATCTTTGTGTTGTTTTGGTTTTCTCTTTTATGTTCTTTCATTGTGTTTGTGAGTACGAGAGAGAGAGAGAGAGAGAGAGAGAGAGAGAGAGAGAGAGAGAGAGTGGGGCTTCTTTGATTGCACTCCCTACCAAACTCTAAACCTCGTGGCATATATGGCATAACTCCTTCACATAGGTTTTGAAGTTACCTCACAAATTCTCATAGCAAGAGGCCCGGTGATTTCTTGGCAAACTTCTCGACAGCATGCGGCGGGCCGACGGTACTGCAGCCAATTAGTGACATGGTAGACGGTGCTTCTTAAGTTCCCATGAGTCCTCAAAACGGCCCGCCCTTTTATTGAAGGGGAAGTGCGCTCAAGGGGTTATCACAGCGCCGTGACAACCAAAATGGGCCCAAAGTGGTTCACACGTAGTGAGAGAGTGAGTGTAGAGAAGAGTGTTGAGGTATTGGCACCCTATCCTAAAATGGTATGCCCAAAGGTGTGAAATGGAGTACCAATTCAAAAAAGAGGCCCCCTTGAGCTACACAAGCAAGAAGACTCCACCTTTTTTTGTTTTTTGGAAAATAGGGCTCCCTATAAGAGGGCTTTTTTAAGAGTTGTAAAGGGCTTTTTTCCAAGGAGTTTTTTGAAGCAGGTGAAGAATAAGATTGCTATGTGTAAGCCATGGTGGCTTGGTAAGATTTTTCAAGATAAATTCATCATCCCACCCCCACCTCTCTTGGTGTCGATTCCCCGCTCCCCCTCTAGGATTTTTTGCCCATGTGCTTTGCTTGGTGTTGCCGGTGTCGGTGTGGTTGAGTGCAACCCCAAACCGAGGTCCGTGTATGCACACACACACACACACACACACACACACACACACACACACACACACACACACAAGAGAGAGTATTGTGTGTGTTTGTGGTGTGGAATAGAGGTGTTGTGTGTGTGATATGTGCTAGAGCTTCCCCAAAAGCGTATGTATGTGTTGGTGTATCAAAACCAGCATGTGCAAGTGGTTTTGTGTTTATTTCAAAGGTGAAAACTAGTGGTTAGGGGTGTTTTTTTTACCCTTGCCTATAGAAAGATGCACATTGTGTGTTTAAGATGTGTATTACCTTCCCCCTTTATAATGTTCCAAAGAAAACACCATTGTCACGGCACTGTGCTCAAAGGGGTTATCACAGCACCGTGACAACCAAAATGGGCCCAAAGTGGTTCACACGTAGTGAGAGAGTGAGTGGAGAGAAGAGTGTTGAGGTATTGGCACCCTATCCAATGTACTAAAATGGTATGCCCAAAGGTTGAAATGGAGTCCCAATTCAAAAAAGAGGCGCCCTTGAGCTACACAAGCAAGAAGACTCCACCTTTTTCTGTTTTTTGGAAAATAGGCGGCTCCCTATAAGAGGGCTATTTTAAGAGTTATAAAGGGATTTTCTCCAAGGAGTTTTTTGGAGCAGGTGAAGGATAAGATTTCTATTGTAAGCCGTGGTGGCTTGGTAAGATTTTTCAAGGATAAATTTTCCATCCCACCCCCCCACCCCCCTCTTGGTGTCGATTCCCCGCTCCCCCTCCCTTATTTTTTGCTCATGTGCTTTGCTTGGTGTTGCCGGTGTCGGTGTGGTTGAGCGGAACCCCAAACTGAGGTCCGTGTATGTAGAGAGAGAGAGAGAGAGAGAGAGAGAGAGAGAGAGAGAGAGAGAGAGAGAGAGAGAGAGAGAGAGAGAGAGAGAGAGAGAGAGAGAGAGAGAGAGAGAGAGAGAGAGAGAGAGAGAGAGAGAGAGAGAGAGAGAGAGGATTGTGTGTGTTTGTGGTGTGGAATAGAGATGTTGTGTGTGTGATATGTGTTGGAGCTTTCCCAGAAGTGTATGTGTGTGTTGGTGTATCAGAACCAGCATGTGCAAGTGGTTTTGTGTTTATTTCAAAGGTGAAAACTATTGGTTAGGGGTGTTGTGTTTACCCTTGGCTGTAGAAAGATGCACATTGTGTGTTTAAGGTGTGTAGCCCCTTCCCCCTTTCTATCGTTCCAAAGAAAAAAAAAGCACTTCAAACCCCTGGACCTGCCATCCCACTTGGCCCATCTTGGAGCCTATGTGGCCTTAAAAATCACATCATGTACACATTTTCGATTACACATGGCTGACATACCTACTTTAGCCCTTTACCATGCATCTGTATACATCCATGCACATGATTGTGCCTACTTCTAGCACCGACCAACTTTGGTTGTACCAACGTATTAATCAGGAGGATAATCTCTACAACAGAGGAAACAATAATCAATTTTGAATCTATGCCATGCAAGATGAATACATTTTTATTCTTGAGCAAGCTCATGTTGGATAGGCAGGCATACATTTTTCTGCAGATAAAACCACAAAAGTAGTTCTTGTTGTAGGAATTTGGTGGCTGACCTTGTTCACGGATGGATGCAAAATCATATGTGATGAATGTTAGCAAAGAAAAACACCTATGCAGAGAGACAAAATGCCTCTACAACATATGATGAGGGCAAGAGCTTTTGCCAAGTGGAGCATAGACTTTGTAGGACGTATCAGTCCTCCAACATATTGTACGCATGCTCTGAATATAATTGTGGCCATAGACTATTTAACCAAATGGGTTGAAGTCAAATCAACACAAAAGAACGATGCAAAAACGACAAAGCAATTCTTGTACAAGAATGTATTTACAAGATATGGGCTCTCGATTGAGCACCATATTACCCTCAAGCTAACGGGCAAGCAAAGAGCACAAACAAAATCCTATGCACAATGCTCACAAAGATAGTGAGTGAGTCAAGAGTAGACTAGGACTAGAAGTTACATTCAGCTTTTTGGGCATATCAAGTTGCTTACCAAACAACAATTGATATGATGGCTTTTAATATGGAGTTTGGGCTTAATGCTATACTGCCCACATACTAATTTTTGTTTCCTACACTTTGAGTAGCCAAGAACTTAGATTAGACATGTCAGAAGATGTCAAAGAGGGTAAACAAGTGAGAAAAGCTAGTTGAAATAAATACGCTTACAAGCTATTGCATGTATCTACATAGAAAAATGACAAATAAAGGAGTTCCAAGATCAACATGTGATCAACGAGGAGTTTAAAAAGGGTGACTACGTATTAGTTTACACCTTAAAACAACACTTCAAAAAGTTTTTTTTTTTAGAAAAAGAGAAAATGACCCATTTGTGATTAGTGACATACCATCAAGTGGTTTCGTAAAACTTGCAACATTAGAGGGAGAAGACATGTCCAATTGGATTAATGGCTGTAGGTTGCAGAAATATCATCCAACACAAACCACAAAAATGCCAAATCAAGCACAAGCTCAGGAGGAAGTAAAACTGTGGATCTTGAAGCACAAGGAAAGACAAAACAACATCCAACTTTGACAATCAAAAACAACACCTCCTCCTATGGAAGCAATTCAGATAGAGCCAAATAGTCTTGGAGGTATGGAGGTACGCATCCATGTATAGCTAGTTGATGGATCAACAATGGAAGCTCTTATGGATACTGGAGTGCGAGCCAATGCAATGAAATATTCCACATACCTAAAGATGTCATATGTACAATTGAAGACAAATCAGATAGACCTCAAAGCTTCAAATCAAGCGATGATAGTCATTATAGGTCAGGCAAGTGTTTCAATAACACCAATTTCATGTAATGGCAGACATAGATCTTAACGAGGCAATCACCATTGCTGCACAAGATGCATGTTGTCCTTGTGCAAAAACAGTGTGGTTGGATGCCTCTCCGGTGTCTCATAAATCACACAAGGATGACACAACACATAATATGTAACTTTTTTGTGATTTTTTATGAATGTATCCCCTTTGAAAAATCTCTATGTCTGGGTGCCTTTCTTGCCCACATATATAATTCTTTTTGTTATTTTTTATGTATGTTGTCCTTGTGCAAAATATTTGTGTTCTAATACCCTTCCTTACCTTCTAAAATTGCATAAGGACGCCACAAGTATAGATTTTTTTGAGTTTCTTTTATGTCTGTCTTCCTTATTTCTCTCCACTTTTGTGGAAAAGGTGCCTAGGAGGAAGATTTTGGAAGGTGTGGACATTGAAGAGGTTGAGGAGACAAGTGATGAGATGTTGATGGGCCTACTCTACCAAGTCAAGTAGCTATTTAAGTTTGCCTATATTAGGGAAATTTTTAATCTTCCCTTTGGATTGGAGTGATTTTTGGAAGGCTTTAGCAAAGAACTTCTTGACTATTAGAAGGTTTTTATTGACCTTAGAAAAGAGCACAAGGTTGGCAACTTTGTACACTTTAATTATAATTTTTTAAATAGATAATTTAACAAGGATCACAAGCTCCAAGAAATTGATTATACTCCAAGATAAATGGAAGAATGTTCATAACCCCTGTGAGTGGCATAGAAATCATGGTTGTAAGCTTTTGATTGAAGACATTGCATTTTTCTCTTTTTAAGTCTTATTCCAATAAAGTAAGGAGAGTCAAAGTCTCTATAGATCACATCAGCTATGAATGACCAAGATGTTGAGGAAACACCTAAAGATTTTAGAGAGGAAATGCAGCAGCTTCAAAGTAAAGAGATTTTGGATGTGGCAGAGTTCAAGGCAAGGAACATCACCAAAGTGGAGGAGTCCATTCATATTCAAGAGGAAAAGCTTTAAAGTAAAGAATTTTAGATGTGGTAGAGTTCAAGGCAAGGAACATCACCAAGGTGGAGGAATCCATTCATATTCCTGAGGAAGAGCTTGATCCCTTGTTGTGCACAACAACCATGCCCACCTACAAGAACAATACTAAGGGTTATTTGTTGCTACATGATATACAAAATATCTTCAATCCAAGAGAGGACTACTACCTTGGTATAGTTTCCATGCAAAACCTATGTAAAGGTGCACGATCTTCTCAATGATTCTACAAAATGCATGCAGTTTGCAAAGGTGGACATTTGAAGGGGGAATATCTAAAATAGCTTGAAATTTTGGATCTTTAGAGTGTCTATATGGGGTTTGTTCCAATTAGTAGGATTCAAATCCTTTGTTGTACCCATGCAGTAGATATAGAGGCTTTTGGCATTGGCACCCCTTGACACATTGTACATACACTTTAGTGTGAGGTTCTGTTGGAACATGTGCGTATGTGGATGTGGTGGGGTGAGAGAAGAAGAAACACAAGAATGCAAAGATATGTGGCCAGGAGACTCCAAGAGTATGAGCAGCCCCCTATACACTCTAAGTATATCAATGTACAGAAGTGGGTGGGTGCCCATAGCCTTGGTGGTCGTGGAAAGCATAGAGGACTTTGTCCCAAAAACCAACAATCTCCCACTCAAAGGACAATTAGCATCTAGGGAGCAGACTCGCTCTACCTCTACCTACATAGACTCTAATAACATTTATTGTGTCTCACTAGAGCACTTTTGTTGTACCTTTGTCTCTACAAAGTCTATTGGCATGTCCTACATAGCTAAGTGATCTGTCTTGTGAGCATGGTGGAGCTCACCTATGAAGGAGACACGTCTCGTCTCTTGCTCAATGCATCCAACAACAAAATTGAGACCATGCCATCTCGGGTCTAATCCATGTGCATAGGATAAAGCATGATATCCACGGCACCTCTTGCAAGGAACAATGAACCCAAATGCATCATAAAAGATTTCTCTTGAAGCAATATATGGCATCCATAATGTCTTAGCTAACCAACTAAGATCAAACTCACTATCATGTTTGTGATGCACATGTCTAAGCACATAAGATGTCCCACTCAATAATGATAGTCTCACCTCTCCTGCACCAACTATGTCATGCATTGCCATCAATCAAGCGTACACTAACAATCATCTTTCTAGAATAGCTACAAAACTAATCACGATGTGGAGTGACATATGAAACATAGCATTTGCATCCAACAACCACTTCAAAAGAAGTGCACAATCCATAGACATAAGAACATCAGGAGAAAAATATGAAGCAAATGTGACATCCCCATTACTTATGTACTCAGACATTGCATTTGCTCCTGTAATTGTCAAACCAACTGAGCTAACACCATCAATTGCATCTCAAAGACAACCGTGTCTCTTGCACAATGTCGTCTAACGTGCGTGTCCTAAATGACCACACTGCCAACAAGTAGAGGTTTTGAGGCAGCTTTTTTTCGGATTTTTACTCTACTAAGCAATTCAAAAAAATGCTCGTTCCAAATCTCCCTCCTTTCCTCCGTTTTTGGAGCAAGTTTTTTTTCTTAATCTCTCTCTCTCTCTCTCTCTCTCTCTCTCACTCTCTCTCTCTCTCTCTCTCTCTCTCTCTCTCTCTCTCTCTCTCTCTTTGGGAAACTCTCTGTATCTATATTATCTTGTACATAATTTTACATTCTTTGAATGAACTCATGCATCTGCCTCTCACTCTCTCTATGCGTGTGTGTCCCTTCCTCCCCCCTTCTCTCTCTATCTATCTCTTTCTCTCTCTTCCATGTCTGCCTCTCTCTCCCTCTCTCTCTCTCTATGTATATATGTGTGTGTGTGTGTAGATATTATACACACACACACACACACACACACACACACATATATATATATATATTCTTCTCTCCACCCTCTCTCTCTCTCAAGAGAGAGAGGTCACGCTAGAAAATTACATTTTTACCAACCAATGAGCAAACTTGAAATTCTCCCAATTTTTAGGTCAAAATTTAAAGTTTTTACCGGTAATTACATTAAAACTCATCAACTCTCTCTCTCTCTCTCTCTCTCTCTCTCACACACACACACACACACACACACACACACACACACACACACACACACACACACACACACACACATGTGCAAGTGGGCCCACTTTCACATGAGAGAGAGAGAGAGAGAGAGAGAGAGAGAGAGAGAGAGAGGAGGGGAGGTCACGCTAGAAAAATCAACTTGGCAAGCACTATTAATGGCATCTACAAAATTTTCAAAAAAAGGACTTCAAAGATGGCCTCGCCAACTTCATCAGATCATGTATATATATACGTACATAAATACATATACATATTGGCCTATATATATATATATATATATATATATATATATATACATATATATCTAAACATACATATATACGTATATATCTACCTATATATACATATACATATAGATATACCCATCCATATATACGTATATATCTACCTATATATACATATACATATAGATATACCCATCCATATATATATATATATATATATATATACCCATACATATATACATGTGTGTGTGTGTGTAGAGAGAGAGAGAGAGAGAGAGAGAGAGAGAGAGAGAACGACTAAGAAAAAAGCTTCTTCCAAAAAGCTCACTCCAAACACTTAGGTTTGGAGGGAGCTTTTTAAAAAAATTTCTTGGTTGAGCAAAAATTGTCGAAAAAGCTCCCTCCAAAGCTTTCTCCAAAAGCTCTCTTCATTCCCATCCCCCTTTCAACACATAACCTATTGGCATGAACTTGAATGCTTTTATCTCACATGAGTCGTAGTAGATGACTCAAATCTATCATACATGACATGTAATCTGTACCACAATGCTCTTGGATTAGGCTTATGCATAACAAGAGCATATCCTTACTCTACAATGCAAAGGGATAGTAGATAATTCCATCTCCTCTAGATCATGCCACTTATTGTCAGACATCTCGCAACATCTACTTGCATCACCACTCAATGGTCCATTCAAACCTCGCTATGTCAATGCATGAAGCATAGACTCTTGCCATGATGCAAAGTCTAAACCATCAAACCTTCTCATCCCTGAGAGGTCACAATCTGAATGATTGCCTGTCTCTACCATGAGACCAAAGTAGAAAACTAGACGGCATAACAACCTGTCTAAAAGAACCTACCAACTGTCCAAAAAGTATGGCACCAAAGATGCAAAACTGCTATGAGACAATCTCTATCAATGCATAAATTGCATCAACCACAAAATCTTTTTGGCTGAAACACACTGCCACCAACACATAAGTATGACAATTGTCAATGAGAGTGCAAACAAAAGACCAACTATAAATAAGAGCCAAAGCCAAGCCCAAGCACCTCTCTCAAACCTATCTGGAAAACCTGGCAACAAATTTTGCAAACCCTACTCTGCCAAAACATCGATAATTGTGAGGTAATTGACAAGCTTACATCGTGCAGTATTGATACATACATGCACTATCTCCCACATGTAGAGAACACTACATGTAAAAGCTTGAGTGCCACTTGCAATCACAACGTGGATTGCATCAGACAATGCCAGCTCAAGACCATGAGAAAATGTGTATCAAACTGCACTCAAAATACATCAAATATCTACAAAATGTGTCTTGAGAAAAAACATGTTGCCAATACCACTCTCACAGCCGAGAGAGAACCATGTGCAAAATCCTTGATGCACATGACCAAATCAAACAATAAAAAAACAAAAAAATGGTACGCAAACCATAAACCAATGAATCATCAAGCTCGCTAGTGCATACATGCACTATCTGCACCAAATGGTTGTATCAAAATACAAACACCAAGCCTGTATAGAGCAACAAATACTCGAGATGCCAGAAATCTCCCACTTTAGGGAAAATGTAGCCGAATAACAAGCTACCATACATGAGGTGTCAATGGCATAAAAAGAAAAACACTAGATGCAAATTCTGATAGAAGTTTGATAGCATAATTGCACAAAATGGCTCACAAATCCAAAAAGATCATCCATTATGAGTAAGCAATCCAGGAGTACCTCTCGATCGGAATCTCAAACTCAGTCTACAACTTGCATGCACATCCGTCGGGAATCAATCATCCAAAAAATCAATGAGCATAGAAGCTCCCACAATTGATACATACATGAGGGAACGAAATGGCTAAAGTAAGAAGCTCAAATAGGGCTGAGATGGATGATCCAAATTAGCCCAACAATAGTCTCAAATCTGCTACAGGAAGATCCACACATGGTGCATTGGCACGCTACTACTATGTACATGTGAGCTAACACGGCTATGTTAAAAAACTTTGAGAAAAACAAACTCTAAACCACAATAATCATACATCAAGAGAAGTACTCCTAAGCTAACTCCTAGTTATCAGATGATCCAAGTGACGGTGCTGCTAACAGCTTGCCTTGGCTACTGATTACATTGTACTCAGAGTTTGAATTGATTAATTGAAAACTACGATGATTGCCAAAGCCATATGCATCTTTTTTTCTTGTTCTCTCTCACACCTCCCACAACCAGAGGCCTGGCACCTACCTGGCTCACATTTTGAACACATATCCCCCGACAACGTATATACAACCTATAACCTAACCTGTTGCCTAAACCTAACCTATAATCTAACTAACCTAGCCTATAACCTATAACTTAGCATAACCTATAACTTAAACCTAACCTAGAATCTAATCTATAAGCTAATCTAACATAAATAACGTCCTATAACCTAACCTAACCTAACCTATAACCTAACATAACCTATAAGTTAACCTAACCTAACCTATAACCTAAATCTAATCTAACCTAGCCTAGCCTAACGTATAATTAACCTAACTTAAAACCTATAGTTTAACATATAACCTATACCCTAACCTAACCTATAACTTAAACCAAACCAAAACCTCATCAATCACATAATTTTAAAAACGACATAATTCAAAACGAAATTTCTTCAAAACATAATTTCAAAACAAGATTTTGTCATAGCATAATTTCGAAACAACATAATTCCAAAACAACATGATGAGATGGTAGCGTATTTTCATAACATAATTCCAAAGCCTAATTTCGAAATAAAATTACCCCAAACCATAATTTCACAACACAAACCTAATTTCGAAACAAATTTTTCCAAAGCATTATTTTTAAACAAAATGGCATAAAAACTTAAAGCATTGAAAGCCTAAAGCATGAAATTTTATTTTGTCAATATACAAATTAATTTAATATGCATTAAAGTTTTGAGCACTCACATGCGGCCTATTTGACAATAAAGGGTCTTGTAAACATCCTTGAACCTGCAAAACCGCACACACACACACACACACACACACACACACACACACACACACACACTATGTTAAACCCTAAACCCTAAACCTACAATCAAACTTGAAAAGAATCTCACCTTGGTGCTAGAGAGTAGTCCACAAGCAAGATTTTCACCTCCGGCAACTTGTTAGGCACCAAATCTGTAGTAGGTGAGGAGGAGGAGGGCAAGCGAAGAGGCACAAAAACTAGAGAAATCCTATGGGTATTCTCATAGGATTTTTTAAGGCTTTTTGTAGGTTGAAATAGAGGCCAGGAAGGGAGGATAGGTACATTCTCTCTCTACCCAAAAGAGTGGTGGTCCTTATGACAATCACTACCCTCCCCTTTTTTGCCACATCATCAAGGGCGTCTATAGCCTCAACCCAAAAAAGCACTTTTTTCAACAACAAAAAAAACTCACTTTTGCTAAAAAATTCTCCCCAACCTATATGTATATCCCAAAATCAACTTTCTCTCTCAAAATCTCATTGCTAGACCTGCAAAATATCAAACTTCCCACCTTTTTTTATTTCCCTCCAAAATCACTCGCCCCTCTCTCACTCCTCTCCCTCTCTCTTCTCTCTCCTACTTTTCAGAGTACACACTCTTCCTCCTTCCCTCTCTCACTCCTCTCCCTCTCTCTTCTCTCTCCTAATTTTCAACACACACTCTTTCTCCTTCCCTCTCCTTGTTGCAGGTCCACTCCATAGCTTTGTTGCACCTCTCCGCTCCATAGCTCTCCACTCCATAGCCCTCTTCTCCACTCCATAGCTCTCCTATAGCTCTCCATCCCATAGCTCTCCACTCCATATCTCTCCTGCAGCTCTGCATCCCATAGCTCTCTTGCAGCTCTCCATCCCATAGCTCTTAACTCCATAGCTCGCCTCTCCCCTCTGTGGCTCTGTTGCAGCTCAAGGCCATCTTTACTCCCCTTGTCATGGAGCTAGGCGACATTACAAACCTCCCATCCACATCAAGATCGTCAAGTTCGAAAATGGTTTCTCTACAAGGAGTTTGCACCCTCAAAGCATCATTACTTGCAAAATGCACAACAACGTTGTGGTGCAGCTCACACCAATGTCGACCTTTGGGTGCATGGTTGCCTCTACCCTAATGATCCAACCATCAATGTGTATTCAACATTCAATATCCTTGCTTCATTCTTACAATATGTAGATAGAGGGGAGCACAGTCTACTTGGATATTGCAGGCAATTATCATCTATTGGAGCTGATACCACACAATGGTCTTTGCAGCCCATAATCTCTACCTTAGCCCCTCTCTACCTCCTTCATTCTATGCTATACAAACCCATCTCTCCATGATATGGATACCAATGACAATACAAATCTCCCATCCAGAACACAATCATCATGATAAAAAACAAAACGCGTACATATCTGGTTGTCAAAAGAGCTTGCACCCTCCAAGCATTATGACTTACATACAACACAACAATGCCGTAGTGTACGTCACACAGATGTGGACCTTTGGGTGGATGGTTGCCTCTACCCCAATGACCCTTTGGTTAATGTATATCCAGCATTCAATAGTCTCCCTACCTTCTTGCAATATGTAGGTAGAGGGGAGCCAGGTCAGTTATCATTCATAACACTGCTAGTCCGTAGAGGATCATTCCTGTGGAGAAAGAAAGCACAAACTTCAGCAACATGTGGAAGAGAAGGATGGTAAGATTGCAAAGCGTGAGGGTACCATATTGAGTTTGAAAGAGACACCTGCAAGGGAGCATAAGAGGAGCTTCTCATCCATCGAGACCCTTGCTTTCAAAGGTAGTGCTTAAAAGAGAAGAGTTATAGCTACAAGGTGCATTTTGGAATACCTTATCATATCTCCTACATGTATGAAGTCGCTTCTGTGGTGATTGTTTTGTTTTTTATTCTTATTGCAAGAATTTCATCCAAGAGACATGTGGTAGAAAAATCCAAGAGGATCCCATTCATTTTCTTACTAGTTTCCTTAAGAAGCCAGATGTCATAGCACTACTGCATACACTAAAATGAAAACATATCAATGATGTAACCAAGGAGGTGATTTTCTCTCTCTCTCTCTCTCTCTCTCTCTCTCTCTCTCTCTCTCTCTTTATCTTTACCTATATCTCACTCTCTCTCTATCTCCCTCCCCTCTCTCTTTATATCTCCTCGGGGGATGCACTATGTAATCATGTTGATGTATCACGTGAGCTCAATAGGAGGGGTTTATAAATGAAAACATTTTAGGCAAATTAACAATACATTTTAAAAATGGCTTTTATATTCCATTTTGAAAAAATTTCTTAAAACAAGGGGTCATTTTTTTCAATCCTACATGTAAAAAGAGGGATTTTTTAAATGTCCACTGAATGCATGTTATAAAGCTTGGGGGCTCTAAATAACGTAGCCCTCTACACACACACATTATATATATATATATATATATATGAGAGAGAGAGAGAGAGAGAGAGGATAAGAGGATTTGTGACCGATGAGGATGGGAGGAGAGGGAATGCATTTCACAAAGGCTGTTTTAATATGTGGACAAAGAGGCATGTTGAAAGCCAAGCCTCTCAACATGGGCATGGCTCTCAGCATGGTCTATCAGTCCCCCAGGTTGATCCCATCAACAATGTGCTAATTACATTCCGAACAATGTGCATGCAATGAATATTTTATGCACAACACAAAGTGCACACAACAACACAGAGGTTTTACATGCAATGATGACATCACAAAGTCCCTATTCATGTATGAGCTTGATGAAAATTCACATCCAACCAAAGGGGATTTCGATCAAGTTGTTGTTATTTCCGACAATGCAATAATGCTTTGGGGGGAACATAGATATTGCACCCCACACGAGTGTGCAGCCTTCGAGATACATGTGGAGGCTTGGGTAGAAGTGTGGATATCATACATTGTTTTTCAAGGATAAGCCAATGGAGCCAACAATGGAAACAATGAGGATGACAACAATGAAAATGACAACGACAATGACACTAGCGACGACGACAACTAGATTTTTTGAATGTGAGCTAGTGTTAGAATAATAAGCTTGTGAACCCTATTCTTATTTGACAATATTGTAATGTTTTGTTTAGCTCCATATGTAATTTTTGTAGTTGTTGTTTCAATCAAGATGTTTACTTTCAAGCCTTTCACTATTAGTTTATATGGGTGTGAACCCTATTCTTATTTGACAATATTGTAATGTTTTGTTTAGCTCCATATGTAATTTTTGTAGTTGTTGTTTCAATCAAGATGTTTACTTTCAAGCCTTTCACTATTAGTTTATATGCGTATGTTTCACCAATCCTTCAATGTGTTTCATTTGATTTATCACGGCAAAGTTGGTTTGGATTATTTTTGTTTGAAGAACCTTAAAATTTACTTGTTGTGAACGATTTGGTTATATCATTCTCTGGTTGGTGGATAAACTTGTTGCTCGACATAAATTATGATATTTGAAAGAGTGTGTGTGTGTGTAATGATTCGGGTGTGTTTTTGTCATTGTGTATGAGTGTGTATGAGAGATAAGGAAGAGAGGGAGATTTTCAAATAATGAATTCTTGAGCTCATTGGCTCCCTTAGTTTGATCAAGGTGTGTTCGCCAAGTCAAAAATGAGAGAGAGAGAGAGAGAGAGAGAGAGAGAGAGAGAGAGAGGCGGATCCTCAACTCTCAAGGGTTGAGAGAGAGAAAAAATCTTTTTGGAATTTGATCGCCAAATTTCAAAAAAGCGCTCGCTGAAAAATTTGCAATTTGGTGCTGAATTTGCTGTAGTGCGTGCGATGCAAAAAGTTGCACAACACCCTTTTCGGTCCATAGAGCAGCCAAATTAAAAAAAAAACAACGTTTGTAGAAATTTTTTAGAGTTGGAATTTTTGGACCTATAAATAACTTGGCCCTCCCATGCAGTTTCTCTGTCACATGGCTTTCTCTGCCCCTCAAACACCTTGTATCTTCCTAATATTCTCACCAAGACCATATAAGGAGCATATGCTAGTGTCATCATAGAGTAACTCCGAATAGCAAATCATCAAATAACTTTCAAGTGCATCCTGTATAACAAATTTTCTCTGCATGTAAGTGGAGCTTCATGACATCCACCCCCTCTAAACCTGCACATCCTCCGACATGTGCCAACTGTCCCTGTTAACCCAATTTTTTTTTCGTATAGTATAACCTAATAGCCAAAAATCTGAAAAAAAATCAACCTACATCTCAATATCCTCCAGTATCAAAAGGCATATAATGCAAGTGACAATAATCATGGCTAGCATAATAACCTCCTGGATCATAAGTTAGCAATAGGTCATATTTCAAGTATATTGCATCTTCACAAACTCTCTCATAGCATAGCAGCAAAAAGTGCCATATTCCCATCATAACAGAACGTATAGGCAAAATGAATTCAATCGCTATGGTTTTCAAAATATCAATCTGCATCAGTGAGTCATTGAATGTCATCACTTCATTTGATACCACAAATGCTGCATGACTGACTTCCGTAATAGGCACAAAATCCTCTACAGCCTCATCCAAAAGCATCATAAGCTCTTCATCATATGTTGTAGGATGTTCTTCACTACTTTTGTCCGAAGGAGCTCGAAATTCTTCTAACACATCATCAAGAAGATCCATAAGCTCCATATCTTCCTCCTTGGAAGAACCACCTAATCTTTGAGTATCATCACAGAAAACCTCATCGCATGTTTCGTACATAGACACAAATTGTTCTGGCAGCTTCACACTTCCATTCAAATATCCTTCCACTTTGATAGCACAAGTCTCAGCATGCATTACAAAGATAGCATCAATTTCTTTTTCCATAGCATCATCATAGCAAACCCTCTAACCTGTAGCGGTCATAGACTGATCATCATCCATCACCCCCTCTGAATATGCATCTCCATAATCATAATCTTTGTCTTGGTTCACATCAAATACATATGGTTGAGCATCAAATACATCTACATCATCACCAGTGTCCTGAAATGCAGCCATAAACATGAAACCCTCTTGTATAGCATCATCCAAAACAATTGCTTTTGCATGTAATGCTGCATAAGCATTCTCTTCATGTTCTACACCCAAAGAGCACTCAAAATGGGCATCCACATCACATATTGACTCTGACAAACATGTTTCTTGATCACTGCTAGCAACTATGCTTGTATGCAAACCATGTACTGGCTCTGAGAAACCTGCTTCTTTATTTATGTCACTTTGAGAGGATATGAATGCATGCTTAGCATCTATATCTGCTTTGGAATAAAGAAGACAATCCCAATGGAGCATAAACAGTATCTACTATGAAATCATCATCTGCATGCAATAATGTCTCGTCTTCCAGAAGACATGCATCAATAACAGATTCTAACTTAGCTCGGATAGAATATTGATCACCTATATGATATGCTTTTTGCATTAAGAAAAATGGCTCCTCATATTTTCTGCTTTCAATTTTTTGAATCTCCAGGTCTTTATTCACTGGGATCCCCTGTAAAATTGCTTTTGCAAAAGCATCCCAATTATCTGCATATGTTCTTGCAATAACTTGAACTTGCTCCTTAATATCGTCACACACAAGCTGTTCAAACTCTACAATCATCTAAACTTTTGGCACTCTTTCAAGCTTCATTTCTTGCTCGTAACACTCTAGGTAGCCTTTTGGATCATATTCACCATCAAACATTCGTCTTTCTCACATGCTGCATCCAATGCTGCATTAAAAGCTTCTTCTATCTGATTCTTTGTCTTCACGGCTTCTACATCATGCAATGATCCTTGCATCACTTGCATCATCTTGGAAAAATTTGGAACTCCTAATTTTCCATTAGAAACATGTGTGATAAATTCTTCAAATAATTTCTTCATCTCTGCTAGAATCTCCCACCCCGGCTCGCTTCGTGTTGGGTTCACCAAAGATGGCGGGGTATCTGTGTTCGGAAGGTGAGCCGGGAAGACGTGGGGCCTCTAGTTGTGGGAGACGGTAGAGAAAGAAAAAGAACGGAGTAATTCATAGAAAAGACGCTTAAAAAGAGAGATTAGCTAACAAAATCCTTAATCGATCTAGTAAATACAAAGAGGGCCGTTAACGACTTATTAGGGCCATGCGAGTAGGGCTTATCACCTCTGCATGACTTAAGGGTAGGGCCAAGCAAGAGGGCTTAACACCTCTGTATGGCTTAAATGCAATAACTATCGGTAGCTTCTCTCTGTCTGGCTTCTTCGAAGACTTGCCCAAAAAAATCCAAAAATATGCAATTTGGTGCCGAATTTGCTGTAGTGCGTGCGACGCAAAAAGTTGTAGAACACCCTTTTCGGTCCAAAACACGGCCAGTTTATAAAAAAACAACGTTTGTAGAAATTTTTTGGAATAGGAATTTTTGGACCTATAAATAACTTTGTCCTCCCATGCAGTTTCTCTGTCACATGGCTTTCTCTGCCCCTCAAACACCTTGTATCTTCCTAATATTCTCACCAAGACCATATAAGGAGCATATACTAGTGTCATCATAGAGTATCTCCGAATAGCAAATCATCAAATAACTTTAAAGTGCATCCTGCTCGGGGGGTTCACCATTCCCTAACCCCCTATATAACGTGCATTCACGGGGTATAAAAAAAACCCCTTCTTTAACATGTATGAATGAATAAAATGACCCCTTACTTTAAGAAAATTTTCCAAAATTGAATTTAAAAATCCCTTTTTTTAATGTATCTCTGTTAGATTGCCTAAAATTTTTGCATTTTAAAACCCCTCATTTTGAACTCACGTTATACATTAACATGATTACATGTGCACCCCCCGAGTCATCCTGTAACAAATTTTCTCAGCATGGAAGCGGAGCTTCATGACATCGAGCAAAGGAGATAAGTAATAACATTAATTGGTACAAGGAGAAGCTCTTATGAGTCAAAACAAGTAGTACAATCCATCACTCTCAATTCTGGATAACACTACGAAAAGTACTACAATGTTCAACAGCATTCTCAACCATGCTTGCATCTGTATCCAATTGGTCACCAATTGCTTCTACTTTGCAACAAATTTGGGAGACCGAGAATCGATCCAAGCTACCAAACCTGCTCGGATTTGCTAATGTGTTGACCCTCCAGTGTAGTTGTCTTAGTAACTCTTCTGTTTATTTTATCCAATAGCCCCTCTTTGGGAAGGTTGTCCCCTCAAGGCAAAAGTTGTGCTTGAGAACTTGTGCCTTGAGGGTCTTTGTAGATTTTGTGCATATTTTCCATAACATATTCCCTTACAATTGTGAGTATGAAAAAAATATGGTCACACATACCTCTTATATCAAGATAATGTTTAATGTTAGTGATGCAACCATGCCAAGATCGACATGGTTGCAAAAGGCCTTGCATAATTCCATACGAGACAAATAATTTGTGCAAGTGTGATCATGCATGAGGTACCATTATGTCAAAATGGAGTTGATAACTTCAATTTTTTTTTGATAATAACCGATAACTCTGCATCGTGAGACCCTTTGCCTTACTTCTCTAGGTGTGCTTCTACCCCTGGTTTCAACCAACATCCAATAGCATTCTAGCATGCTGAAACATGCGCCTTAAGAGAGGAGAGAGGTTATCAAAATTTTCTCCTATGTTTCTTTTCTTTTCTTTTTGTTTTGGGCTAAGAGAAGGGATTTAATGTATACATGATTACCACAAATTTTGTGTGATCACAAGTTCTTATTGACACACTTAACATGATCACAAAGAATTTGGTTTAGGGCGACTTGGAGACCCACTAAAATCCCGCCGGGGTTTTAAATTTTCCCTACAGGCTTGCCGCGCTATTCAGTTTTCCTAGGTGGCCCGCTAGGGAAACTGAAAAGCCCGGCGGGGCCGCAAAATTATATATGCAGGGCCCACTGGGCTTTTTCTTTGAGTCATCTTCGGAGAGAGAGAGAGAGAGAGAGAGAGAGAGAGAGAGAGATCTTGACACATGCCTTTGCAGGTACATCGAGAAGAGAGAGGAGAGAGGGAGAGAGGGGGTCGTGTGGGAGCGTGCTCTACGTCGCAGTGCGTGGCAGTAGCGGAGTACCTGACTACAAGACTCGGGTATGTGTTGTGTGTGTACGCATTGTGTGGTAGCGTGTCTTTTGTCATATTGCACAGTAGTCATAAGGCACCTTACTACACAATGGGAGTGTATGTGTAAGTTGTTCTACGGAACATTGATTACCACGGGGGCTTCACCTCGGTGACGTGGGAAAGATGGTGTCCTTGTGGGAAGTATTGGCTTATTGTCTGGGTACTACATCGGTAACGTGGTGAATCTAGTATCCTTATGGTAAGTCAACTTCCCTTCCCCTTTCCCAAAAAACATATGGGCATCGGTCAGTAACGCGGCTATATGATGCTCGTATACAAACCATTATTTCTCCTTAGATTCGGACAACACTCGATCAGTAACATGGACAAATTTAGTGTCGTTTGTTAGAAGCATCTGTTTTTGCATAAATGTGGCGTTGAGATCGTTAACCCGCCCGTACAAACGTCATATAATTTGTATGTGAATGTGCAGTTAATTTTTTTAAGTATTAAGTATATGAAATACTTGGCCGGTAACGTGGCTGTGAAGAGTATTTCATATACAAATGTTTGAATTGTTTGATTTTGTTGTTTTTAAGTGTTCTTATGAAATTATATACTAGCTAATCATATTCAAAATAATTCTCTCTTCATCAATCATCGCTATTTTATATGCTACATTTGCATAAATTATATGCAAAAAAGTATGTATTTGCACACAATTTGTATATTAAATATTCATTTTTATCTTTTTAAAGTACCTCAAGCATCATCGCTATTTTAAATGCTACATTTACATAAATTCTTTGTAAAAAAGAATTTGCACACAATTTGCATGTTAAATATTCTTTTGTATCTTTTTAAAGAGCATCAATCATCATTGCTATTTTAAATGAGACATTTACATAAATTCTATGTAAAAAAGTGTGCGAACTCAATTTGCATGTTAAATATTTATTTCTATCTTTTTAATGAGCAAGACATTCTTGGCAGTATCCTAGCCCGATTTGTATACTTCCAATGTTTTAAATGAGCTAAACTAAAATTGACAATATATACATCACGATGCATGTATCTTCCAAGAGGCTTTAAATTGATTTAGATTTTTAACATGTTTTGTTAGATCTATACAATTTTATTAGGAATGACATATTTATTGTATCTTACACGAGCAAACATACCATTTAAAGTCAAACTGGTTATCAACCTAAATAAATATAATCCACTATACGAGGAGTTGTCTATAACCGCGTCCACAGCCGCGGAAACACAAAGAAAAAAGGAGAGAGAAAAAATTGTGGGTGGCAATAACCGCTGCTATGGACGCGGTAGTGGTTTCTCAACAATATACGCGGTAATAGTCGCGGCAATATACCCGCTGCTATTATTGCACCAGTTGCCGCATTTATTACCGCGCTTATTGCCACTTATACACGCCAATTCAAAAATAAAGGTGCTCATTTGGGCCACCCAATTTTGGGTGGCCCAAATGAACACCTTTATTTTTTACCTGCATAAAACAATGAAACATCAATTGTCTTTTGGAAGAGTATAAAAAATACCAAAGAATTGAAATTGAATCTACTTTACCTTGACAATTTAAAATGTAGAAGATCAACTATTTAAAAAAGTAACAATAAGAAGTAAATAGTTGTATATACATTGTGCCACATTGGGACTTTACGAAATTTTGGACAAAATATTTTTCTATCTAATCCTCCTCTATCTTGTCGTCATCCAGAGGCACGTATATTTGATCATTTTGACTCTACATAGACCCAAACCAAATTAAAAAATTATCAACAACTCAAAACAATTGATACAAAATTACTTGTTTAAACTTACCGCTTGTAGTGATCAAGCCCGCCGCGTCGGATTGCTCGCGAGAGATGTGGTTGTTTTCAAACAAAAATCGCTAAGTATCGAATTTTGTATGTCATCTCCGATACTTGACCATCTCTCTGGTTGGTCGAGAGACAGTGATATTTTTCTAAGTTAGCAATAACAATACCAAATCATCAACTACAATCTTTATAATCATTGATCGATGTTATAATTCAATTAATGCTACATATTTATCCTATCAAGGTCCCTTGCCTCCTGAGCCATAGTGCATGGAAGTTTGTCTTGCGCGAGCCTCACGATGTTGTTTGTATGATGAGCCCATCACAGCTTGATTGCTCTTTTCTTGAATTGCCCACTCCCACTCCGCCTGCCATGTTGCCACCACGGTAACTCCTGTCTGGATCTCTTACCTGGTTGGATGATGTGCGCCGCACACTGTACCGCTTGTTTTTCAGAAATGTCTTTATGTAGCCCTCCAACCATTGTTGTGAAAAACATTGATCGGGGGCGTTTGGAAATCTAGCTAACAGAGCGTCCTCAATGTACCGTGGATGATTGGGCAGTTGGTCTCTAAACTTTATAAAACAGTTCTTATATGTTGAATGCATAAAAAGTTGTAGATGGTGTTAAAATGCCCTGCCCTATACTGTGCAGAAGTCCATCTCCCCGCCATATTTAACCCTGTAGTAGTGGCCATGCATGTATGGCATGGGTGCGATAGTATCCTCATCCTCTGTGTCAAGGGCGGCACGCTCTAAAAGTGGCGACTCTGTTCCCCTACCACTATCAAAACATGCAAAACCACAAGATCGCCGCTTCGTCTCTCACGGTGCTCGCTGTCTTGAGACGAGCGTCGACGCGCGCTGCGAGAGGAAGTCCGTCGACAATGTTCTGGCGAAGCAGGAGCGGAATGGAGTGGTGTAGTACCCTTTGATTCCATGGAAGTGGGACCCTACGATGCAAGGGGAGTAGGACCCTGCGATGAAATGGGAGTAGGACGCTAGGAAGGGCCTATAGAGTGAGGTGTCGTCGGTGCGAGGCTCTGTAGGTAAGGAGTCCCTCCCTGACTCCCGCATGGTATAGTCTACGGAGAAATACTGTAGGTCACAAGCTATGGTGGAGTCTAGCGGCCAAACAAATCCTCCATCAAACGAAGATATTTCTCTCGTAAAGAGATAGCCCGCTGTAGGTCTAGATCTATGACCGGTGGAGGAACCTGAAAAGAGTAGGTGTAGGATGGCCACGCCTACAAATAAAAAAA
>NC_140953.1:69764748-69934748 GCF_014529385.1 Adiantum capillus-veneris | reverse complement strand
ATAAGACAAGGTCAAGGATACCATTGCCTCTATTCGCACACCAATAAGATACATGAGGTTGCTAAAGGGAGCTTTCACAAAAGTGAAGAAGGGTGGAAGCGTTCAATTGTATGGGTTAAAGTCCCATGATTGACACAAGATGCTTTAGGTAATCTTCATACTCCCTATTCTATCTATAGTTTGTGTGTATGACTATCACTTACTTTCCCTTTCCCTGATTTACATTGTAGTTCATTCTATCGGTGAGTATGTGTATATGTCGGGACAAGAAAGTTAGGGACGCTATTTTTAAACTAGGAGAGCTAGTAAGGTACTACACCACAAGACTCCACTCAACTACACCTTTTTTATGTACACAATAATTTCAACTAGCACTTAGTGTATCCTTGTGTGTTTTCTTGCACATTTGTGAGCTCCAAGGAAATCAAAATAGATGCTACCCCTACTGCTCAAACACTTGCAACAGAAATTGTGTGTGCCATTGAAGATGCATTTCCTCAATCGGTCCTTCTTAGTCAAATTCACCTCTTGGTTCACGTGGTGGAGGAGATCTCTATATGTGGAGAAGTGCACGCATGATGGATGTTCTTCTTAGAGAGGTTTTTAAAGACTCTCAAAGATTTTGTGTAGCTACGGTCTCAACTAGAGGCATGTATGGCCAAAGGGTGGATCGTTCAAGAGGCATTTGTTTACATATCAGAGTATTTGGCACAAGTTGATCTTTCAATGCCTTGGATGTGGTTAGACGAGGAAGAGGAAAGGATGACTTCACACTTGCCAAATGGAAAGGGGAAACTACTTAACTTGGATATGAATCTATCTCGAGTGGTCAATAACTTATGTATTCTCAATGCAAAGATTATGACCAAGTGGGTTGACTTGTGGACAGTGGCAAAGGCAAGGCGCTTGCAAGAGAGGGAAGCATGGAAACAAGCACATGGAGGAAGGAGGGCACCCCCAGTGCCTAGACACCTTGCATGTTTCCCGGATCTCACTAGTGCAGAGTGGATTCATGAGAGAATGACCGAGGCAAAAGTGCGCGGAGAAGACATCACCACCAAAGAATGGGAGTATGCATGAGGCTGCGTACCAAAGGTAGAGTACTCATATACCTAAACCATATTGTGACTCTATTTCTTGAAATTATTTTCAATATGTATCTGATAAATTAATATGTTTTTCTATTTTGTAGTGCCTTTCCTTTAACTCTATGTGGTCAAAGGGTCGTCAATTTCGTACGCGCCACATTGATGAGCGTAGAACCACCATGGATTGTGCCATCATGGGCACCTTTGACATAGACGGTGATGAAGCCAGGTACTGCATAACTATTGAAAGGATACTAAAGGTTAATTTTAGAACCTTTCATACCTTCATCTTTGAGCGCAATTGGTTTGCAAATGTGTCTAGACGACATGAGAATGGCCTCTACATGGTGGACTCTAGTGTGCATCACACAGAGAGGTATAACAATTTAGTTTTACCGTGCAATTGTGAGAAGGTGAGTGACATGTACCTTTTTTATTCTTATTTGCTTGTAGCGTTAGTTATACCAATGTTACTCACTTTGAGCTTCTATTTTATAGGTCATCTATATCCCAACAATCCACCAACCAAAACTTTGGTTCCTAATTCCCGTAAAACCTCGGGGGAGAACCATTTTTTCCACTAATGAAGTGGAGACTATCTTCAACCCTCTTCCACCCCCGACTTTGGATGAGGTGGAAACAAAGAAGAGGGAGGGCGATGAATCAAGTCTAGCGGCAACAAGTCTTAGTGAGGATGATTGTCATGATGATGAAGATGATGAGATGGAGGATGACGAACTCGAAGATGATGAAGGCAATGCATCCACAAACGACAATTCCGTTTCTCTCTTTATTGATTTTGGAGCCATGCGCTTAGAATTGGATGATGCCTCATGTAGAGATCTTTTGGAAGATGATTCATAAATATTTTGCAGTTATGAAAGTTTTTGGTTGTGTAATCCATTCATCTCTCTCTCCCCCCTCTTCCTCTCTTTAGATTTGAGAATATGCTCAATTATGTTAATCAATTGAAAGTGATTATTTTAGTTGTAACCAAGTGTAATGTTATATCCCCCCCTCCTCCTCTCCCCCTCTTTCTCTTTCTCTCTCTCTCTCTCTCTCTCTCTCTCTCTCTCTCTCTCTCTCTCTCTCTCTCTCTCTCTCTTCTGTTTTAAATTTGAAAATTTTATACAATATATATTCTTTATTTTTCATTGAGAGGAGGAAAACACCAAAATTTAAAGGAGTGGGGGGGGGGAGGTAAGCCAGAATCTGAAAGTTTAGGCGCTAAATTTGGTTGTCGGATATAGCAACGGTAATCTACACGCTAATAACATCAATAATCTACCCTGTCGTGCAGCTCTACTGCCATGATGAGAAAAAGAGCAGAGAAATGCAAGCTAAGCTTCTTTGAAGCCTACACATTTAATGGTCAGTGATCAGGGCTTGTTAATAGGCCAAGCTTAATGATTAAAGTATGTTAGATGCGGCTTAAAAAGGGCCAACTGATGCCTTAATTATGTTAAGAAGGAATATGCTTGAAGTGAGAACATATGGGTTGTTATGATCTAGAACTGTAGTGCTTGAAGTGCTCTACCAGCCTGTTTTTACGGCTCGTCGATTGCAGCTACGGTGAAGAAGTTATGGCATATTGAAGTTTGAGTCGATTGCAGATCCGTACCGGATTGGGCAACGGCAGTTGAGGTGACAGAGATGAAATGAATGCACGATCCTGAAGTGCTCACTTTGTGGAGCGCGTCGGTCTTTTCAGATTAGTGATTGGAGTCTCGGTGGCCAAGATATTAGCCATTAAAGATTCACTAGGGGCCGGTTCCGTGTCAGTCCAGTCCGCTGAATCGGAGTGCCATCTGGGAGTTTTTGGGGTTCAACAGGCTGCTCTAGAATACAGTGCAATTAAAAGATCAATAAGTGCTCGAGGAGCATTGTGTTCGGAATGTCGTCTCTTGGAATGCAATGATTGCGGGATAAACCCAACAGAGGCAGGGCCATGAAGTTGGAAAAATGCAAGATGGGACAACTCTCCAAATTCAATTACATACGCTTGTATCCTGAAGGCAAGTGGCACCATGCAAGATGATATGGGCATCAAATTCACGATGATATTTCTAGTCAATGGCTACTAGAGAAAGGGTGTCATGCAAGGCATTTCCTTGGCCGATGTGTATGCCTAATGTGATGCCCTTACAATGAGTATGGACGCCCAATGGTTATGATTGGCGATGCTTCGGCCGACATGCATGCCAAATGTGGTGCCCTTACAAGGGAAGCCGGCCGCCCAATGGCCACCCGCCCATAGCATGAATTAAAAGGCCGCTTATAATATGGCTGGACACCCAATAGGGAAAAATTATTGGAGCTTTAGTGGGAAAGCAAAAGAAAAGAATAGCATGCCGTGCAGGCAGCGAAGAAGGGACACAGGGGATCGGAAAGGAGCTCGCGCACGCTTCGGGAGGAAGCGGTTGACGCCGAGCAAGAAGAGAGAGGAGGGAGTCGAAGGGCAAGATGGGGAAGAGCTACCTCTCTCTCGCTCTCCTCCTCAAGCTTGAGAAGCTTAACGGGACTCTCTCTCCTTCTCGTACCGGTGATACAAAACAAGGCTTTCTCTTCCTCTCTCCCTCTCGAGCTTGAACATGGCAAGCAAGGCGAGAAACTTGTCGAGGCAAGCAAGCATGAAAGGTAAGAAGCAAGCAAGGAGAAGAAGCAAGCTTGGTCGAAGCAAGCAAAGGAGTAAACTTGTTGAGGCAAGCAATCACGAAGGAGAAGAAGCGAGCTTGGTCAAAGCAAGCAAAGGAGTAAACTTGTTGAGGCAAGCAAGCAAGAAGGGGAAGAAAGCAGGAGAAGGCATGCACGGTAAACAAAGCAAGGTAAGAAGCAAGAGGACATCACGAGGCAGGCAAAGCAAGGGTTAAAGCATCATATAGCAATTGAAGAGAATGGCAGTTAAGCCAGTCCAAAGCATAAAGAGTGGGCAATTGCAGTACAATTTGTAATAATTAAAGATTGACGATTCAGGCAGTAAACTGACTTGAAGCTTGCAGAATCTAATGGAACTTGAAGCAGATAAAGCGACAAGAGATAATTTCCATCACCGTCATCCGTTAAAGATTACATTAGCATTTTGTTAAGTTCAGTGTCGTTAACGGCTCGACTAATCCTGTAAATGGGAGCTTAAACTCCTAATTAGTAGATGATCCAAGTGACGGTGCTGTTAACAGCCCGCCTTGGCTAAGGACTAAGTTGTACTCAAGGTAATAATCAATTAATTGATGATTGCGGTGATTGGCAGAGTTGTCATTGTCTCTTGTTCTCTCTCTTTCACACCTCCCACAGCCAGAGGCCCGGCGCCTGCCCGGCTCACGTAGCGAACACATATCCCCCGACATCTTTGGTGAACCGGACGTGAAACGAGCCGGGGTAAGAGGTAAAGATGGAGATGGGAGAACAGTTAAAGCAGTTTCACTACAACAAAAACAGGTGCTATCGACGCATATATCGACGCTGCCCGTCGCTATGCGCGTCGCTGTGAAACCAATTGCTATTAGCGACGCTCATAGCGATGGGCATAGCGACGTATATAGCGACAACCATAGCAGAAAAAGTTTTTCGTGGGCAAAGGGCAGGTAGCCTGGGCTGTGCCCAGTTAAAAGATGGACATAGCCACAGCCAGACTTCCTTCTCTTTGCCCAAGAAAGCGAGCAGCACCAAAATATCAACCATGCTCCCGCGCGTAGCAATTTCGGCAGAGTTCCCTTTGTTTTTACATAAACTTTTCAAAAAAAACCATATCATGTATACGCCTCCTACATGCTATCCATGTAGGATCTCACATGAGATTTAAGGCCAATGAAAGACAACCGTACCAACTGAAAAGCATAGCCATAACTTAAAAGCATAACCATAACGAACCATAACCATAACCGGCTATAACCACTTTGATCAAAACCATAATGCAGATAACCATAACCATAAACAAAATTAACAATAACCATAAGCATAACCAGAAAGAGAAACAATAATTGTCTATACAATGACAATGACAATAATCATAACCATAAGGGAAACAATAACTGTCTGAACACTAACTGTTTGTACAAAAAAGAGACACAGAAGCGTGTCTGTGTCTCACAAAGCATATAGATGAAATCTGGTCCACTAATGACTAGGCATCGCAACCTGCACATAGGACAACTCACAAAATTAGTATTGATATTACTTCACATATACTGACTTAATTAAATCAACTCACACATATTAATGTCTCACCTCAAGCGATCAGCGAAACTGTAAGGCCTCCCAGTCTACAGGCTCTCCTAAAGCTTCAAGATCATTCAGTACTTCATAGATACCTCTGTGATATCCATCTGACTCCTCCTCACGTGATGGAGCTTGATGCATTGCAAGATTCTGCGTTTATACAAAAATCAAAGTAATAAGAAAACATGATTCATCGCGTTTTAAAAAACTTCATAGTTAAGATTGGATTAGAAACTCACAAACTCATAGCGAAAGGTGTTGAAGCCTTCGCTGCCAAGATGAGATGTCCCCCTAGTCATCTGTCATACCTGCGCGGTCTCACGCTGCTGTCTGAACCGCGTGGCCGCTGTCCGCTCATCCTCCGTGATCTGCAGCCATGTCTCGTGTGGGATGCCCGAAGTGTTAGGAAATAAGACGTAGCTAAATAGATATTTGAGTAGATTACTTAATGGAGAGAGATAGATTTCACACACAAGAGATTATAGAGTAGAGAGAGAGAGAGAGAGTACACACGATATACGTGGTTCACCCAATGTGGACTACGTCCACGGGAAAGCAGCCACCTAATGGCTTTAGCACTTCAAAAGAAGAAGTAGTTTACAAAGGGATTAAACCCTTAATAGAGCTCCCTCCTTGCTTCACTCTCACCACCTCACACTCACCTTGTTGCATCAACTTCACACTATGAAATGTGTGTAGAAATGGCCTCCTTTTATAGGCCAAAAGGGTTGCCCTCTCTTATAAGAGACAGCCATGTGTAGCCGCCCTTGTGCGAATAAGTCCAAATCGGACCCTCCAATCCGCCCATGTGTGGCCGCCCTTGAGAAGACAAGTCCGCTTTTGAACTCGGTCACCGACCATTGACTTCCGACCACCGGCCACCAGCCATTGAATTCCGACCACCGGCCATCGGCCATTGACTACCGGCAACCGGCCAACCGACCGGTTGTTTTTCGACCACTTTTCGGCCGTCGTCCAGCCATAATATTTCGGCGAAAAAAAAAAGTATCGGGGACCTCCGCCCCCGAGGCCTCTAAAGTTGCGCCTGATTCTTGTTCGTGAAAATTTTGGTTTCCGGTGAGTGATTTTCCTTCACGCACGATGGCTTCTCCTCATAATGGGGACCTTACAAATGTGCGCTTTTACCACAGAAAATTACAAGGGTAAATCATGCTCCATACTTAAAAATCTCCCACCTGGAGACTGATCTCCAAACCAAACATGTGACTGCTTTCCATTCTGGCTTCTTATCCTTGAATGCCGATTGAAGATGAGCAAAAGCTCAACTTCTCCTTGTTGACCACCTTTGTAAACATGTCTGCAGGATTTTCACTTGTATGCACCTTTCCTAGCTTTAGTTGTCCCTCTTTCAAAAGAGTGCGTATGAAGTGATATCTCACCTCAATGTGCTTTTTCCTTGAATGAAAGGCTGAGTTCTTCGCAAGATGGATAGCGCTTTGGCTATCACTGTACAAGACACAATTGTCTTGTTTGAATCCAAGCTCTTCTAAGAATCTGTGAAGCCACAGAATTTCTTTGCTTGCCTCCATCATTGCTACATACTCTGCTTCCGTGGTAGAAAGTGAAACCACTTTCTGCAGCTTTGAAGCCCAGCTTACTGCTGGGCCTCCAATCGTGAACACATAGCCAATAGTGCTCCTTCGAGTATCTTTGTCACCTGCCATATTTGCATCAGCATACCCTTCTACAAAAATATCATTTCCTCCAAAATACAAAGCATTTGTTGTTGTCCCTTTTAGATACCTAAGTATCCACTTCACAGCTTGCCAATGCTCTTTACCTGGGTTGTCCATGAACCTACTCACAACTCCCACTGCATGTGCAATGTCTGGCCTTGTCCAGACCATAGCATACATTAGAGAACCTACCGCTGCAGCATATGGAACTTTAGACATATAGGCTATCTCCTCTTGTGTCTTTGGACACATATCCTTCGTTAGTTTAAAATGACCAGCCAAAGGTGTAGAAACTGGTTTTGCATTTTGCATTTCAAACCTTTCTAGTACCTTCTTGATGTAATCTTCTTGAGATAGCTTTATTGTCTTCTTCGTCCTGTCCCTTGATATTTTCATACCAAGTATCCTCTTTGCAGCACCTAAATCTTTCATTGAAAAATATTTGGACAGCTCCTCTTTTAGGTCTTTGATGTCCTGCATGTTAGCACTTGCAATCAACATGTCATCAACATACAACATTAGGATGATGAATTTCCCATCTCCCAAATTCTTCGTGTAGACGTAGTGATCCGAGTTGCATCTTGTGAATCCATGATCCAACATCCATCGATCAAACTTCAAGTACCATTGTCTTGATGCTTGCTTTAAACCATACAAGCTCTTCTTTAACCTGCAAACCATTTTCTCCTTACCTTTTACTTCATACCCCTTTGGTTGAAGCATGTAGATTTCCTCCTCTAAGTCACCATGAGGGAATGCCGTATTTACATCCATTTGCTCGAGATTTAGATCATGAGCAGCCACAAGGCTTAAGACAAGCCTAATTGAGTTTATTTTTACAACAAGAGAAAATATTTCATTGAAGTCAATACCTTTCTTTTGAGAAAAACCGTTTACCACAAGCCTAGACTTGTACCTTTTCTTCCCACCTTCTTCTTTCTTCAGCTTGTACACCCATTTGTTTTGAAGTGTCCGCTTACCTTTAGGCAACTCAACCAACTCCCATGTTCGGTTGCGATGTAGTGAGTCCATCTCCACTTGCATGCTCTTCATCCATTCTTCTTTGGATTCATGTTGCATAGCTTCTTCGTATGATTCCAGCTCTCCAGAATCTGAGATCAAGAGATGGTTGAAAGAAGGAACAAAACTTTCTGGAGGTCTACTTGCTCTTGTAGATCTTCGGGGAATAGGTTGAGGCTCCTCATTTGGTTGACGTTGTTGCACATTGTCACCGTTTGCAGTCCTTGAGTCTTCACCGTCCTCAAGCTCCATGTACTCATCACCTGTTTCTTTTGTTTGTTTTCTTTCCAAGTAATATTTGTACATATTTTGTTCGTTAAAAATTACATCCCTACTCCTTAAGATTTTACCATCTTCAAGATTCCATAGGCAATACCCAAAGTATCCTTCTCCATAGCCAATGAAGAAACACTTTTTGGACTTTGCATCTAGCTTTGATCTTAGGCTTCTATCTATGTGCATGAAAGCCTCACACCCAAACACTTTGAGAAATGCATAATTCACCGGTTTACCTGTCCATGCCTCTTCTGGAACTCCCCCATCCAATGCCGTTGAGGGTGACCGATTGATTAAGTACACAGACGTACTTACAGCTTCCGCCCAAAGCTCAAGTGGTAGGCCTGCATGTAGCCGCATGCTTCGTGCTCGCTCCATGATTTTCCTGTTCATCCTTTTCGAAATCCCATTTTGTTGAGGTGTCCTTGGGGTTGTCCTTTGCCTCCGAATGCCATTGCTAGCACAAAAGCTTTCAAAAGCTTGGCTGCAATATTCGCCTCCATTTTCCACCTTTGAAATATGGAAAATACATCGGATTTATTCTTCATGACATAAACCCATGTTTTTCTAGTCGCATCGTCTATGAATGTTACATAGTACAATGAGCCACCAAGTGATGGTGTACTTGCAGGACCCCAAACATCGAAATGAACCAACTCAAGTTTTTTTATTTTTTCTTTCATTTCCTGATTTTTGAAATTTTACCCTCTTTTGTTTACCATAAACACAATCTTCACAGAACTCTAAGTCCACTTCTTTCAAACCTGGTAGAAGCTTCTTTGTTTGAAGGATTTGCATTCCTTTGGCACTCATATGCCCAAGTCGGTAGTGCCACACCACACTGCCAACTTTTGTAGTTGCTGCACAAGCTGAAGGTTGCATGCTAACAGTACACAAGTAAAGTGTACCGACTTTTTCTCCCTTGGCAACCACCAAAGATCCCTTTGAGATCTTCCACCGTTTGTTTCCGAATGCAATGTTGTGACCTTCATCGTCCAATTGTCCCGTAGAGATCAAATTTTTGCGAAGAGAAGGAACATGCCTAACATCTTTAAGCTTCCATTCATTTTCGTTAGCAGTTTTGATAAAAACTGTACCTTTGCCGACAATCTCACAAGCTTCATCATCTCCCAAGTATACATACCCAAAATTACCTTTGGTGTAGTCTTGGAAATGTTGCTTGTGTGGTGTCGCATGGAATGAAGCCCCAAAATCTACTATCCAGGAATTAGACACATTGTCTAATGAGAGAATTAAAGCATCTTGCTCTACTTTACTTGCCACATTGGCCTCCGATGTTGGCTTGTTGTCTTGAGACTCTGTCTCCTTCTTCTTCTTGGACCAGCAATCCTTCTTGACGTGGCCCTTCTTGCCGCAGTTCCAACATTCAAGAACTGACTTTGAGCGTGACTTGCTCCGCCTTGAGTGATCACGACCCTTTTGGTTTTTGAACCTCTCCTTAGGCCTTCCTCTTGTTTCCACTGATAGTGCAGCACTTGATGATTCTCCTGTGCTTCTCCTTCGCATTTCCTCGCTTAGGAGAACACCCACAACATCATCAAACTTAAGAGTATTTGTGCCAGAGATAGAATTACTTACAGCCATCACAAGGCTGTCCCAACTATCCTGTAGAGATGATAGTATAAGGAGAGCTCGCACTTCGTCATCGAAATTGATTTTCACTGATCGAAGTTGACTTATGTTTGTGTTAAAGTCATTTAGGTATTCTGCAACTTAACCATTCTCTGCCATCTTTAGATTGAACAAGCGCTTCATAAGAAATACCTTATTGGATGCCGATGGTTTCTCGTAGAAGTCGTCAAGTGACTTCATCAAGTCCTCCGTGGTCTTCATCTCCGAAACATTGAAGGCCACCATTGACGCTAAGCTTAACCGGATTGTTCCCAGTGCCTTTCGATCAAGGACAATCCATGCTTCATCTTCCATCGTTGCGGGCTTCTTTGCAAGACCGCCTAGTGGCAAATAGAGGTCCTTCTGGTAGAGATAGTCTTCAATCTGCATCTTCCAATGTTGGTAGTTTTTACCGTTGAACTTCTTAATCTTGAGCTTCCCTTACTCCGCCATAACTCCCACTCAATTCAAGGAATCCTTTCCTTGAGATAATTTAGCTACGAGCAATACTTGGTCTGGTACCAGTTGTTAGGAAATAAGACGTAGCTAAATAGATATTTGAGTAGATTACTTAATGGAGAGAGAGAGATTTCACACACAAGAGATTATAGAGTAGAGAGAGAGAGAGAGAGTACACACGATATACGTGGTTCACCCAATGTGGGCTACGTCCACGGGAAAGCAGCCACTCAATGGCTTTAGCACTTCAAAAGAAGAAGTAGTTTACAAAGGGATTAAACCCTTAATAGAGCTCCCGCCTTGCTTCACTCTCACCACCTCACACTCACCTTGTTGCATCAACTTCACACTATGAAATGTGTGTAGAAATGGCCTCCTTTTGTAGGCCAAAAGGGCTGCCCTCTCTTATGAGAGACAGCCATGTGTAGCCGCCCTTGTGCGAATAAGTCCAAATCGGACCCTCCAATCCGCCCATGTGTGGCCACCCTTGAGAAGACAAGTCCGCTTTTGAATTCGGCCACCGGCCAGCGGCCATTGACTTCCGACCACCGGCCATCGGCCATTGACTTCCGACCACCGGCCATCGGCCATTGACTAACGGCCACCGACCAACCGACCGGTTGTTTTCCGACCACTTTCCGGCCACCGTCTGGCCATAATATTCTGGCAAAAAAAAAGTCTCGGGGGCCTCCGCCCCCGAGGCCTCTAAAGTTGCCCCTGATTCTTGTCCGTGAAAATTTTGGTTTCCGGTGAGTGATTTTCCTTCACGCACGATGGCTTCTCCTCATAATGGGGGCCTTACAAATGTGCGCTTTTACCACAGAAAATTACAAGGGTAAATCAGGCTCCATACTTAACACGAAGGCTTCGGCGAGCCGTACCTGAAAGCCTTCTGAGCTGCATCTCATCGATGTTTGATGGTCTCCCGTGCAACACCCTTGATCCACCGTGCCGAAACAACTGAAGAACCCGGAGCAGGCTGGTACTCTCTCATAATGGTCTCCACTATGTAAGTGACTGTTTCCTTGTCTTGCTGATCCCAAGACCTCAGAATGCTGGTCGAAAATTGCAGCTCCACGAGCTGGCGAATCCGTTGTCGCATCTCAAGCCCAACTCTATCCATATCAACAAAACCATCTGCCCATACAGTATAGAGCTTGGAGGCACTAGGATCATGTGCTCCCCAAGGTGTCCGAGGTGTGCCAAGAGGTGTGTTGAGAGGTGTGCCTGGGTAAGACGGGGGTCGTGAGCGAGGAGGGGTTGAAGCATCTGTGGACCCTCCTCTACAGCAGCCACCACCTCCACCTGACGATCACCGAGATCGACGAGTGCGCCTGTGCTGCGGAGATGAGGACGTACCCACCTCTGCCCCACCCCTAGGTGTCGAAGCGGCCGTGATGGGAGAAGAAGGCGTCATACCCATAGGCGTCCTGAACCCTGTAGGATTCCCCCCCCCTAGGCGTCGGTCCCTCGGGTGTGAAGCTGGGAGGCGTAGTACCCGTGCCTTTGGCTACCCAGTACTGAGAAGCCTTTGTCATCTGAGCAGGCGTCATCCGTGTAACGAAGCCCATGAATGCATCTGCACTCATGGAAGCGGGATCTGGAATCTTGTCTACCATAACAAAGTCCTGCACAAAGAAAGTAAAATAAAGCTTCAGAACACAGTTGTTTAAATTAACTTTAAGCTTAATTTGAAATCAAAGTCTTCACACAAACACTTACAGGCCTAGGCCTCGACGAGTGAGGCATCATCGATAAGATCTTGCACCGTATCATCGTCTATCTCTAATTGCAAACATAACTCTGTCCCAACTCGTTCTGGCAGATTGTCTTCATCCATTGCATCTTCATCTCCAAGTGTCAATTCTGGCTCGTCTACATCATCCCTCGTATATCTGTCAGCTTCCTCTACCATACCTTCGTCCATCTCATCTAATGTCACAGTAGTATGGACGTCGTCTGATTGACTTTCCTCCAGGAGATCTTGCCCTTCAAATACGTGTTTATTTCTTGGAGCAACCTGAACCACAAACCACCATTGTCGCTCTCGAGGGTCCGGTACAAAGACCACTTGCTCGCAATGTTCGGGGAGAGCAAATGTGTCCCTCGCATATGTCCAAGTCTTTGTAGAATCTATTTGCACAAGCTTGTTTCCATCTCTGCATATCGTTGCATTGCGACCAGAAGTAATCACCTTAAACCACTTCACATCCAACAAAAACATCTCAAACCGCCTAAAGCTTACTTTCAGGATATCTGACACCAGACCACAGTAATCCAGGTTGCTAGTGCTCTCATTCGTGTCTCTAGCACTGGCCCTGCACTTTTGCATGAAACTAACCATTACCCCACTATCAAACGTGTTTCTTCTGCTGTCAATTTTTTGTGTTCTGAAATGCTTTCCATGCGACCACAGTGCCATGTATGTATGATACTTCTAGTCACATCCAATAGCCAGCTCTTCCTCTTCTAGAGATATGGGTTCTTCGATCTATCGAGCTGCTCTCACTGTCTTGTCCAACCATGCCATTGTAGGGAATTCAGGTAGAGGAGCGAGATAGTCTGGCAAGGGTAAGCCTCTAGTCATTCGACTTCACCTGAAATCCTGTCGCTCTAGGTTGCGTCTCTCTTTCTCTTCTTCGTACCTTTCAAGCCATTTTTGCATCGGCGCTGAATTTAGTATACAAAACTTCATGATCTTTTCTCGCATGGCCAGGTTCATTTTCTTCGGCACCCCTTGCCCTTGCGGCTCCTCTCCCACTAGTCTTGCATCCTCCTCATCGCTCCACAATCGAGGCATTTCTGGGTGAGAAACGGATAGAAATTTGATCGTCAATACAAGAGACTCTTGCACCAGCCATCCTTCTGCCATGCTCCCCTCTGAACGCGCTTTTTGGCGAACAAAACCCTTAAGTGTTTTCATGAACCGCTCTAGAAAGAACATCCAACGGCTGTGGACTGTACCTGCCACTGCAACCTCATCTACTACATGGACGAGCAAGTGCATTTGGATAGTTAGGCAGCTCGTGGGTAGATACTTCTCAATCATGCAAACTGCCTCAATGGAGTTAGCCCTTGCGATTGCAATAGATTCCTCCCGTTCTCCTTGGAAGAGATCCACCGCACTAGCTCTGAAATCTTGTATATGCAGGTCCGCACTTCCTCCGTATCTTGGCCAATCATGCATAGTCCACATAAGAAGTCCATGGATCCTTGCATGTTGTTGTCCTACTGGTTCAACCGCATCTGCTATGTCGATCCCATGCCATAACTCCTGGAGCTTGTCAACTAGTGGAGCTAGATAAACATCCATGTTTTTTGCCTTGAACTTACCAGGTACAATCAAGCTTAAAATCAAATGACCCTTCTTGATAGCAAGCCACGGCGGGAGGTTGCAATTGATAAGGCACACGGGCCAAGTGCTCCATGACGAGCTTCTCAAGCCAAATGGATTGACTCCATCCATTGCCATGCCCAAACGCAAATTGCGTGGTTCACTCTTAAAATGTGGCCAGGTATCTTCAATGTGCCTCTAAGCCTTCGAATCAGCGGGCACCCTAAATGTTGCGTCAGTGGATCTATTCGTAGAATGCCACTGCATCAACTTTGCAATGGAACCACAACGAAACATGCTTTTTATCCTATGAATAATAGGGAAATGCCGCAACACTTTAGCTGGAACTGTCTCGCCAACTGCATCTTGTTTGTAGCGCATTGCTCCGCACTTAGGACACGACAGACAATCTGCGAATTCATTGCGAAAAAGAATGCAATCATTTGGACATGCATGAATCTTGTTGTAGTCCAAGCCAATTGAGGTCAGAAGTTGCTTTGAGTCTAGCCTAGAGGGGGGCATTTCATTGCCAGCCGGGAGAAGTTGCTCTCGCAATAACCTGTTTAAGCCACATTAAATTAAAAATCTCTCCGAGCACATCACCGTTGCAATCGGAAAATCTCTTTTGTAAATTACGTACCTAAAAAAAGCAGTGACGTTTGCATTTGACCACCCGTACACTGTCTAAAGATTCAAAAACTCCAGACAAGTACGAAGCACAGATATTTTGGCGCCTTCATAGATTGTTTGACGTGCCAACTTCCTCAACATGTCTTCAGGAGATAGGCGCACGACTTCTGGTGCTGCTTCGTTCGCGTTCTCCTCGCTTGTCTGGAAGAAGGCATCCAGCATCTCCTCCATGCCGTCGTCTTCTGTCTGTAAGCCCTTTTCTGCTTCCATCCGTGGCTCTATATTGGTCGGACCTTCACGCATAATCTTTTTTCGCTCTCTCTCTCTCTCTCTCTAAGATGTAGGTGCTATGTCGCGGAAATCAATGCCCGTTCCGTAGGAGTCGTATCACAAATTCTGTACGGTTTCTCTAGCAAACTCTCCGTACTTGTGCACATGCTCATTACATATCCTACGCTTGCGCATGATTTGATACTTGCAGAGCGTGCACGAGCATGCAATCTTTTCCTCCATGTTAGTTGATGATGTTTCCATCTACAATGATTATGAATGTTGTTTTAATATATATATATATATATATATACTCCTCACAATGTAAACTACCTCGCATTCTCTAGTCTTGCCCAATCTCCTTACACCTCAGTCCAGAGGTGTACGGAGATCAGGACCACCGGGTCAAAATCTCGTCTTTATTGGTCAAATCCTATATGAGTAGACACATACATGCACTCCCAGGTGTACATGGCAATGCATGTAGCAGACAAAACCCCTTTGCCTCTTTTAGTTCCATAGTTTCTTCTCTGTCTACGAACCCACCTGCCTCCATTCCGAGGTAGCTTGTCAGAGAAAGCTTTCCAATGCCGCACTTGATGAAAGCACAAGCCATGGAAGTTCTCAGCCCAATGAAATTTTTCTACCTGATTTTAAACCGGATGGGGCCTCCATGTCCAAGCCAGAAGATAATGTGGAGATGGATGAGCAACTTGAGAAAGATTCAGAAGCCTTGCATGATTCTTGCTCAAAAAAGCGATCTCGATCTCTCTTTGTCTCTCGATCTCACTCTCGCTATCTCTCTTTCTCTCTCTCTCTCTCGATCTTGCTCTCGCTATCTCTCTTTCTCTCTCTATTTCCTTATTTTCCTATCTCTCTCTATCTTGCTCTTCACTTCCCTACCTCTCTCTCTCTCTCTCTCTCTCTCTCTCTCTCTCTATATATATATATATATATATATATATATATATATATATATATATATATATATATATATAACTCTCTTTCTCTATCTCTCTATTTCCTATCTCTCTCTCTCTCTCTCTCTCTCTCTCTCTCTCTCTCTCTCTCTCTCTCTCTCTCTCTCTCTCTCTACTGATCGAACAAGCGACTGAGCTAGGGAGATCTAGACGTCCACGACTGCGGATGACTACACAACATCGATAGAGGCTGCATCAGAGGATCTAGCTAGGTCACTTTGGCTCGACATGCATAACGCCCGGTCAGACTACTGACCATGGAGGAGATTGATGAGATCCGCCGGCGACAGCTGTTGGATCTCCTATGATCTACCTATCCCAGCTAGCGCGTTTAACCGTTTAGTCCATACCCAGCAGTTTAGTCCATACCTAGCAGTTTAGGATTCCATAATATTTTATTTTTTCATCTTCTTACTCTGACTTTGTATCAGATCCATCACATTGTAACTTTCTTGTCTCATGTCTCATAGGTCACTTTGGCCTTTCGAAGACGTTAATATAACATTTCATTTCATTTCTCTCTTTAATTATTTTTCTTTAATTTTAATTTCCTAAGCATACATTAATTCTCTATCTCTCTCTCTCTCTTTGATTACCTACACACACACACATTTCTCTCTCTCTCTCTCTCTCTCTCTCTCTCTCTCTCTCTCTCTTTCCTACACACACACACACCTCTCTCTCTCTCTCTCTCTCTCTCTCTCTCTCTCTCTATTTCCTACACACACACACACACACACACATCTCTCTCTCTCTCTCTCTTTCCTACACACACACACACACCGCTCTCTCTCTCTCTCTCTCTCTCTCTCTCTCTCTCTCTCGCTTTCCTACACACACACACACACAATGTAGAGAGAGAGAGAGGGGTTGGGGGGGGGGGGGGGGGGCATAATACCTGCGCAGTAGGTGGAGGCCAAGATTTGAGCAGAGCGCAGGCGAAAATGGCCCCTGCTGCTCGCGGGTTTCTCTTTTTTCCCCCAATTTTTTTTGGCGTCGCTATAGGCGTCGATATACGCGTGGGAAGTAAAGCCTTTCCACACGTATATCGACGTACATTGAGACGCGTATATCGACGCGTATAGCGACGCCCTCTAATTTCGTCGATATACACGCGTCGATATCTCGATGTTGTGTTGTAGTGTTTATTGAAGATTTCAATGCCAATGGATTTGATAAAAATCTGGCAGCTACAGATTTTCCAAAAATGATGGAATTGGTTCAGGGGTATCTACAGGAAGCAAAAGCCATGCAGATAAAAAATCAGATTGAAGATGCTGTAGAGCTAGCACTTGATGCTATTCGGGAGCAGTATTATAATTTTCAGGGATATGATCCAGAAGGTTTTATTGCATGTTACGAAGCTGAGATGAAGAGCCAAAATGTTCCAAAAGATCGGATGATTGTAGCTTTTGAAGAGGCTGTAAACTCGGATTTTAAAAAGCAGGTTCAAGAATTGGCAGAAGAATATCCCACACGGTGGGAGTATTTTGTAGAGGAATTTTTTTACGAAAGCTCAAGGATTCTAGATCGGGAAATAAACGAGATGACTGAACGAAATAAGGTTGTCTTCAGTAAAGGTGAAGGGGATCAAATGCAGATCCTCAACTATGATGAATTCTGGGCGCATATTTCTGCAAGAAGTAAAGCCAAAGGGAATACTAAGCTGGAAGTAGCAAATTGATGATGTTGTAGAGCTAGCACTTAATGCTGTTCGGGAGCAGTATTATAATTTTCAGGGATATGATCCAGAAGGTTTTATTGCATGTTACAAAGCTGAGAGGAAGAGCCAAAATGTTCCAAAAGATCGGATGATTGTATCTTTTGAAGAGGCTGTAAACTCGGATTTTAAAAAGCAGGTTCAAGAACTGGCAGAAGAATATCCCACACGGTGGGAGTATTTTGCAGAGGAATTTATTTACGAAAGCTCAAGGATTCTAGATCAGGAAATAAAGGAGATGGCTGAAAAAAATAAGGTTGTCTTCAGTAAAGGTGAAGGGGATCAAATGCAGATCCTGAACTATGATGAATTGTGGGCGCATATTTCTTCAAGAAGTAAAGCCAAATAGAATACTAAGCTGGAAGTAGCACATTCAGTTTCAGAGGAGCTTAATTTGAGCAAAGAAGAAAAGGTAAACAATGAATTTAAAGCTGGAACAGATTTATATGAATTTTTTTCAAAGATTGCTTGCATGGATGCTACCTCCAATAATGGTTTCAATGAAGACATAGGCTGTACAGCAAGTGGTTCACAAGTTGTTGACCTTGACATGGGTTATTCTGAAGGAGTTCATCAAGCAGATGAGCCTCTACAGGATATTACTGAAACTATTTGCACTATAGCCTAGCAGGATCAGGATAACATGTCTGCTATAGATGATTGCATAACTAAAGCTATTATATACACAGTAGTAGCTGATGAAGTGACCAAGATTGTGGACCCAACATAGGATGAGCCTGAGGATGTCAATGAACCTATGATTGCTACTAACAATATGCTTGCAGATGATGCTATCACAGAAGAGGATGCTATAATCCGTGAATTTTTGTCTAGATCGGAAGGAGCTGTTTATGACAGTATAGAAAAGCTTTCTGATGCATATACCTCTTCAGAGGGGGTGCCAGATGAGCCTTTACAACTCTATAATGTATTGCTAAGTAATACGGATGCATATGAGGAAGCAGAGGATAATATCGAGGAGTATGAAGATTGCTTGGATCATATTGATTGTGAACAGGTTATCGTCCAGAGGGATTTTACATCTATGCTTGTACATGGGCTGCATGAGGAGATAACTCCTACAATCTTGATTAATGTTGAGACTTCCAAGGGTGATTTTCGCGAGGATGTTATGGATGAAGATCTACAGGATAAAGCTATTTTTCATGATCAAGCTGAAGTCCCAACATGTGAAAATTCATCTAATGATACAGGTCGAGAGAGTCCCAAAGTTTTTCTTGATGGCTATGAAGCTAGAGGGGGTGATGATGCTGAATCATCCTTGATACGGCATAAAATGCACAGGATTTTTCATTTGCT
The DNA here is from genome assembly GCF_014529385.1 of Adiantum capillus-veneris. Taxonomy (NCBI): domain Eukaryota; kingdom Viridiplantae; phylum Streptophyta; class Polypodiopsida; order Polypodiales; family Pteridaceae; genus Adiantum; species Adiantum capillus-veneris. Next base: position 69,916,107 of record NC_140953.1, on the reverse strand, counting down.
TGGACAATGTGCCAAATGTAGTTGGATTTGGATGTTATTCCTATTGATGCTTATTTCAGTGATGTCTTGGCTGCCAGTAAAAGGGAGTCAGACTTCTTTAATGCTTTCTGGTAACGAGCTTAAGTTGCCAACAGTTTATGGGATGTGGGTGTTGCACTATGCTTCAGGTGAAGCTGTAGTAATATTTTGGAGCCCATCAATGCTATGTGATCTCAATGGTGTTTGATCCAGGAGATTCTAAGGATATTCATAAGCAGATTCAATACGGATGGATACTGATCAGAATGCATAGTAATTGCGTGCTATTTGAACCAAGGCTAGCATATTTGCACCAAAAATGCTTGATGTTGACTGATACAGGCAATGTATGCTCATGTGGGTATTATGATGCTACAGTACTTGGGCAATTCCTTATTATCCCATTTGATCCTGGGGGTTACTAAAGTGCAAGTTGCAGATGCAGAGGATACCAGATGCCTGATGTAGCAGGCTTCATGATTTAAGGTTTTGTTTTCTAGATTATGCTAAGTCAGAAGAGTGTTTGGTTATGCATTCAATAAGATAATATGATTGGCTTCCAACTGACTTCTTTGGACAATTGATGAAGTATCTTCACATCTTTTGAGTTGGTTCTAGTACCAGAACTTGAGGTAAAGGACTTGACGGCCATTCCGGGTGCAGACAGAGTAAGGCATACTTGAGCTTGACAGGGTTCCTTAAAGAGAGCTTAATGGTCAAGCCGTGTGCATCATTAACTGGAGCACTTGAGTCTGGAGGGGTTCACTAAACAGGTTATCCATAATTGAATGCTTTGAAGATACGACAGATATAGTTCAAAGATTTTTGAAGGACAGCTACCTAATGATTAAGCTAGAACATTGATGATAGGGTATAAGCCTTATTTCATTTTTCATATGTTTACCACTTATGTGAGTCTGATGATGGTAAGGAGCTTAAGGTACTTGTAGCAATAGCAGATGCATATTGAAGTGCTATTGGCACAGACCGGAGACTGTGTAGGTTCAGAAGGGGTGGATGTCGTGCAGCTTCGCTACCATGATGAGAAAAAGAGCAGAGAAATGCAAGCTAAGCTTCTTTGAAGCCTACACATTTAATGGTCAGTGATCAAGGCTTGTTAACAGGCCAAGCTTAATGATTAAAGTATGTTAGATGCGGCTTAAAAAGGGCCAACTGATGCCTTAATGATGCTAAGAGGACTATGCTTGAAGTGAGCACATATGGGTTGTTATGATCTAGAACTGTAGTGCTTGAAGTGCTCTACCAGCCTGTCATTACGGCTCGTCGATTGGAGCTACGATGAAGAAGTTATGGCATATTGAAGTTTGAGTCGATTGCAGATCTGTACCGGATTGGGAAACTGCAGTTGAGGTGACAAAGATGAAATGAATGCACGAGCCTGAAGTGCTCACTTTGCGGAGCGCGTCAGTCTTTTCAGATCAGTGATTAGAGTCTCGATGGCGAAGATATTAGCCGTTAAAGATTCACCAGGGGCCGGTTCCGTGTCAGTCTAGTCCGCTCAATCAGAGTGCCATCTGGGAGTTTTTGGGGTTCAACAGGCTGCTCTAGAATACAGTGCAATTAAAAGATCAATAAGTGCTCGAGGAGCATTGTGTTCGGAATGTCGTCTCTTGGAATGCAATGATTGCGGGATAAACCCAACAGAGGCAGGGCCATGAAGCTGGAAAAATGCAAGACGGGACAACTCTCCAAATTCAATTACGTACGCTTGTATCCTGAAGGCAAGCGGCACCATGCAAGATGATATGGGCATCAAATTCACGATGATATTTCTAGTCAATGGCTACTAGAGAAAGGGTGTCATGCAAGGCATTGCCTTGGCCGATGTGTATGCCTAATGTGATGCCCTTACAATGAGTATGGACGCCCAATGGTTATAATTGGCGATGCTTCAGCCGACATGTATGCCAAATGTGGTGCCCTTATGAGGGAAGCCGGCCGCCCAATGGCCACCTGCCCATAGCATGAATTAAAAGGCCGCTTATAATATGGCTCGCCACCCAATAGGGAAAAATTATTGGAGCTTTAGTGGGAAAGCAAAAGAAAAGAATAGCATGGCGTGCAGGCAGCAAAGAAGGGACGCAGGGGATCGGAAAGGAGCTCGCACACACTTCGGGAGGGAGCGGTTGACGCCGAGCAAGAAGAGAGATTTGATGAGCATGCCATGGCGGCGCAAATTCGGCACCAGTCTCGCTCAATTCCATGCAGGTCCGAAAATGACTGTGCCACGTCATAGCATCCGATTCCGCGCCACGTCACCGACGGCGCCGTCGGTGCAAGTTTTTTAAGGAAACGAGTTGCTAAGCGAGGGGGAGAATATGGGTTACGAGGAGAAGAAAACGGAGGAGGGGAAGGTGGAGCCGGAGCCATGTAGGAGGAAGGGATCTTGATTAGGAGAAAAAGAAACGCTCTGTCTCTCTCTCTCTCTCTCTCTCTTTCTCTCTCTCTCTCTCATGCTTGATTGCAAGCCAACGGAGGCATCAACGAAGAGGAAGAATGAGAAGCAAGGGAAGAAGGGAGAGGAGGGAGTCGAAGGGCAAGACGGGGAAGAGCTACCTCTCTCTCGCTCTCGTTGTCGAGCTTGAGAAGCTTAACGGGACTCTCTCTCGTTCTCGTACCGCTGATACAAAACAAGGCTTTCTCTTCCTATCTCCCTCTCGAGCTTGAACATAGCAAGCAAGGCGAGAAACTTGTCGAGGCAATCAAGCAAGAAAGGTAAGAAGCAAGCAAGGAGAAGAAGCGAGCTTGGTCGAAGCAAGCAAAGGAGTAAACTTGTTGAGGTAAGCAAGCAAGAAGGGGAAGAAAGCAGGAGAAGGCATGCACGGTAAACAAAGCAAGGTAAGAAGCAAGAGGACATCACGAGGCAGGCAAAGCAAGGGTTAAAGCATCATATAGCAATTGAAGAGAATGGCAGTTAAGCCAGTCCAAAGCATAAAGAGCGGGCAATTGCAGTACAATTTGTAATAATTGAAGATTGATGATTCAGGCAGTCAACCGACTTGAAGCTTGCAGAATCTAATGGAACTTGAAGCAGATAAAGCGACAAGAGATAATTTCCATCACCATCATCCGTTAAAGATTACATTAGCATTTTGTTAAGTTCGGTGTCGTTAACGGCTCTACTAATCATGTAAACGGGAGGTTAAACTCCTAATTAGCAGATGATCCAAGTGAGGGTGCTGTTAACAGCCCGCCTTGGCTAAGGACTAAGTTGTACTCAAGGTAATAATCAATTAATTGATGATTGCGGTGATTGGCAGAGTTGTCATTGTCTCTTGTTCTCTCTCTTTCACACCTCCCACAGCTAGAGGCCCGGCGCCTACCCGGCTCACGTAGCGAACACATATCCCCCGACAACGCGGTAATAACAACAGTAATATACGTAAAAATATTTTAAACACAAAAAAACCCCCCCCATCCTTCTCTCTCTTGTTTCTCTACTTGACTTTACACCTTCTCTCTGCAAAACACGGTAAAACAGCACCGTAAACACTTGGAGATTTTCATAGTGATCTTGCATAATTTTTTGAAGTCTTTAACACTAGTTCTGTAATTTGACACTGAAGTGTCCTCAGACACTAAAGTGTCATGTTTTTCTACCAAGTTTTGGAAATTTATTTGTCAAGCTAAAAGAAGTTTTTTACTCCTTGCTTTTACTATAGATTGGCTATGAGGGAAAGAAAACACTGGATTTTTCTCCATATCAAAATACGATCCGTATGAAGAGAATTCTGGTAAGTTCTAAGACATAAATTTTAGTAAAATTTCAAGCTGTTTTGCAAAAAAAATCATAAAATTATTATATCTTTTAATAGAGATGGCCTTTTTTATGTTTATAAAAGCCAAGTGTTAGCACTTAGTGTTACAAAACAACGTAATGCACTTCAAAGATAAGTTTTCAAGTCACATGCAAGTTATAGACATAATTTCATACTTGAGCACGTGCTGAATAAGAGCATAATTTTGGTCTTTCAAAGGTCCCCTCATGGAATTGGTACTATTCTAGTGCAATTTGACAACTACAAATGACTTTCTATGTTTAAACCAAGAAACTACATAATTTTTTGGGCTCCCTAACTCAATTAAATCTTGTTGCTTAAACTCTATCTTGAAATTTTTATCGTGCAAAAACTCTTGAAAATCTTGAGTTCTCCATAATAACATTGAAACCAAGGTTTAGGCACCCCAATTGTGTATGTACCATTTACTTTGATACTTTTAGTTGATCTACATGGAAAGTTTGATATTATTTAAGGTTTTGAATGTGTCAAGAATGAAAATATAAATTTTTTCTCTTATGCAGTTTTGAATATTTAAAATGATCCAATAATTGTAGCATACCAAAGCCCTTCTACTTGCCACCTTGAGTGCTCAATGGAAAGGGAAAGCAATGTATCACTTTCTAAAACTCACAAATATATCAAAAACATATTTTTCTTTATGTTTTTCTTTGTATACAACGATATGCTTGAAATGACCATATCAAACACATGGAACTTTCCATTATTTTATATACTCCAAAGTCAATTTTTTTGCACATGAAACTTTCAATTATCTATAGCAAAATTGTGGAAGAGTCACCTATGATTTTCTACAAGGTCGCTTCTTTTTTTTTTGAGCTTATAAAGGCCATTTCTTCAAAGCGTCAATCGCAATCTTACGAGGGTCAACTTGATGAGTATAGTTCTTAATCATGATAGATTCTAAAATGCAAAGTTATATTTTGAAAAGACCCTCTAGCTAAACATATTTAAGCATACCAAGAGGTTTTTCTTAAATAAATCGTTTAATGTAAGTAGCATTTAATTTAAATTTGTTAAAAAAGGACACTTGAAGTATCTTGGTTTGGTATCAAACTAGTGTTAACTCGGTGTGTGCTTTGTTTGAGCTAGTGTGAGCGCACGGTAAAAAATATAAGTTAAAAGTTCAATATATACTGAAATGTTCCGGATTGTTAATATGTATTGTTTGATTTGGATGAAGTTCTTATAAACCACTTGTTTGCTCTATATTTTACACGCGTAATAGATTGCAGTTTAAAGTGAAGATTGTTTTCAATGTTTATCAATATTTCCATGCACATTTCTTAAAGTCTTCAAGTCATGGTTGAGGGTATGCCTGACTCATAGTGTGAGAGTACTAGTACAGTGTGCAACCATGACTTTGTATTTGATATGTTTTTTTCTTTCCAATGTTAAAATGACGCCAGATCAAAAGAAAAGTATCATGCGTGCCATTTGAAAAGAATGTATTTTGAAAATATCATCATGTGAAGATGGTCGCATACAATAGATTAGTGAAAGCGACGTCTTCATCAAAGACCTCACTAGCGCTATATGGGAGAACACAGAGTGCATGCTACGAGATGAAGGCCAATATGAGTTGCTAATTCCAGCAGAGATTCGAGTATTTGACCCCCACCACAAGGTTAGGACAGTGTTGGGCTATATGAAAGTATGTTGCAGAGACTTAAAGGAAGATATTCCTCCTACCTACGACATGTCAAAATTAGACCTCTGGGATAAATTGTGGGAAGAACAGAAGGTAAAGATGAAGCGTGTGAAAGTGCAAGACCCAACAACCTTACCCAAGGGATTGAAGATGGCCTAAGATGCGCAAGCAGCTCTGGGAGGTTGATCAGATGCGCCCAGCGGCACCGACACAATCATGCGCACAACTATGAATGACAACTGTGCTCATCTTGTCGGCATACCACACAAGGCCTTGGTAGAAGGTACGAGGGTTGGAGCATGCTCCTTTGGTGTGTGCACATTGTACACCATCAAAGGCATCTATTTCTTTCAGACCACATTACATATGTGGGAAAAGGCTACAAGGGAGGGAGTGAGGCAAAATTTGACAGCTTTCAAACAGAGCAAAGAATGCAAACACTTCACCCCTCCATTGTAAGGTGCATTGGATTTACCATCGAAGCTCCTTAGATCACAATATTCCCATACTACAATGGGGGTATAGTGGGGGACATGATGTGCCGCTTACCATTCACCCACAAATTATTCATACGCCACATGCACAAACTAAAACACGGCTAGAGGTCATTGCCTGTAGCAAATCTTCCTGTATAAGAGATAGAGACGATGTGGATCAAAGCAGTGATCAAGCAGATGCTAGCCATTTGTCACGTCTTAATCAATGGCGTTGCGGCTGCCCACTCGACCGGGATAGTGCACAGTGACCTGCAGCCGTTCAACATATCGTTGAACTTTACTCGCGCAAATAAACCCTGTGCCAACATCATTGATTGGGGAATGATGCTCAGAACGCCAGCTAAGCGCGCATCAATTAATTATTTGCATCCAAGTGCACAATCGAATTCTGCAGTTTTGGAGGCATATATAGAGAGCAGGGGATGCAAAGATGGCTAAGCGACCGTGGATTGCTCTAAAACTATACTATTTACGGTGCAGAGATGCATACACAAAATCGAGCAACGTTTATGCATTCGGTTATCTATTCGACATGCTGATAGATTTTTGGAGAAGTTTATTTTCCAAAAGAAGTTTTTTACCACCCCGACCAAGATGTTATGAGGGCCATTTAGATTAAAGTAGATTGTTGGATGAAGTTAAAAGAGCGGGAACAAAGAAGAAATTCATTTGACGTTTTGATATTTTTGGAAGAATATCTAAAGACATGCCCTAACTGTCCAACGACCTCTTGTTGAACTTGCACAATCTTTTTATCCGATCTAAACATTTTTATGATATACATCTGTCTTGTCTAGGGTATTTTATTTTTATTGAAGTGTTTTATCTGGTTTAGAGTGGTTCAACTCCTTGAGTCAATTATCTTTAGTCATTTCACATTTATCGTGTTCTACAGGGTATTTCAAACTTGTCTTGTGGTTCAATTGAGTCCGGCAATTGTGATTTTGTTTAGTCGCATCATTTGTGGTTTGATTTAGTCGGATATGACGTCTCATGTAGTGGACGCGAAGTTGCTACCTTGTGCATCTGTGAGATTGCTGAATCGTGAGAATATATATTTACCAATGATATTGAATATTTATGTCATAATAATCAATATCTAATTCTCCTAAATGATTTTCTCATATTAAACTGATCATTTAATGTGGGGAAGTGCCAGGGGAGAAAAAGCTAGAATATTGGTTAAGCTAGCAGACCGACCACAGTAGGGATCCAAAGGAGGGAAAATAGGGATCCAAAGGGGGGGCTATCTGCAAAAGATCCATGTGCAACAATGGGCTAAAAAGACCCTAAGGTTCAGCCCATTAAGACTTCCAAAATGCTAAGGTTCCAAAATTCAAAGGTTGTGTCCAAAGGTCAACCCTAGGGAAAATTGGATGCTTTGTGTGTGCCCTAAAAGTCTTTGCACATCCCTACATGGGAGGGGGCGAGCCCTAAAGGTAGGGGATGAGAGAGAAAGCCACACACACACACACACACACACAGAGGCTCCCTTTACACAAAGGGAATGAGGGACACATGTCAGCTCCCTAGGCCAGATGCCCACAAGGTGTGTCCAATTTCTATTGGATGACCCTTGAAGTGGACCAATGAGAATTAAGCTAGAGTAAATCTAGTTTATTTAATTTAAAAACATTTAATAAAAGAAACCAATGAGAATTAAGTCTCCTAGAAGACTATTGGGCAGTCTCCCAAGGGGTCCAATGAGCATTCAGAAGCCCCATGGCTTGCCTGATTCCTATTGGCCAGGAGGCAAAGGGGTCCAATGAGAGTTTAGTTTAATTATTTAATTACCTAAATCTCTCACAAAAGGTGAAAGGGGGACACATGTCAGAAGGCTATCACTTATGCTGCTTAATTGTAATTGGCTTGACTTGGGGAGGGCCAATGAGGCTTCAGCAAGAGCAATTAGCAAGAGGGCTCGCCCAAGAGAGAGAGGGGGCTGATTTTTGCAAGGCATTGATACACACACACTCACACTTGACCATGTGTGAAGAAAGAATACTCTATCTCCTCCCAAGCTTTAATGGAGAGCTCATCACCTACTCCAAGCTTGTGAGATAGAAGCCTACATCAACACTCTCTTGGCATGTGGATGAAAATCCAACAAAGAGCCAAGCTTCAATGCATGCTCATCTCCTCTAACAAGCTAATTACTAAGCTAAGCTATGCTACATATGAGTGATTATGTGAGGAGATGTACATCTTTCTCGTAAGATACTCCTTCTTCCTCTCAATCTACTCTCATACCCTGCTAGCTCTCACCATCTTCGAAGGTGTGTGAGGTCTTGGGTCTGAGAACGGGTTTCTCTTTTCTTGCTCAAGAAGGGAGGTCCTCAAGCTAGCTACAAATGGTTGGTATTATTAATTGCCTGTGAGTAAGTAGAATAGGGATTTTTCAACCTTGCAGTGCGCCTGCCTTTGTGCAGTTAACGGGGCATCACCGTCGAGACTTATGGTCTTAATAGTGGAGTCCTACGGGGCTTGCCTACGGCTTAAGCATTATTGAGCTATTAGAAGCTTGATAGGAGCCGGTGCTGTTTTGGTGTCGAAAGACCCTCTCTTCTATTCCTTGCAATTAATGGTATTCGAGCCGCGGGTACAGTAGCTTGAGTTCTTTTTCTAAAGTGGTAAAGAGGAGTAGCAACTAGGGCTTGAAGTGCCAAAGTACACCTAAAAAGTTTACACCTAAAAGTTGTTAGAATGGCTGACAATAGTAAAGAGAGTGAAATTAATGTTGATAACTTTGATTTTGCTCATGAACAAGCTACTAATGATGCTTCAATGCTTGTTAACTATCTTGTTTCTAGGCTTCAACAAGCCATGGGCAATCCATCTCTCCAAAGTGAAGTGCAACGGCAGCTCCGTGCTCACGGGATTCTCCAAGCTCATCACCATGAGGAGAGAACACCTAGGAAGCCTCCTTGTGAGACTACCAAAAGAGGTCTCTCTCCGATTCGGGCTCAAGAATTTACTTCTTGATGATGCATCTCCTTCCCGAAGGAGAACTCAAGAGCCTGCACCGAAGGAACGAGAAAGAAGCGAGTCTCCCGCCACCTCGGTGGGGATGGCTCCACGAAGACGGCGGGCTAAACGCTCTCCATCACCACCAAAGCGGAGAAGACCATCACACTCTTCTCCACGCCATAATTCAAAGAGGGATGAAAAAAAGCAAGAGAAGAAAAAGGTGAGAAAGAGGACACCCTCTTCTTTATCTTCTTCATCCTCTTCCTCTTATGAAAGCTATGGTGAAGACAACAAAGATCAAGACAAGAAAAAGGCAAGAAAGAGGTCACCCTCTTCTCCACCTTCTTCAAATTCTTCACCTTCTGAAGAAAGTGATGGTGCAACCTTTCAACCATCAAAAAGAAGAGGCCATAGGAAATCCTATGCCGCATGGAAGAGGTCGTCCAAGTTGAAGAAATTCAAAGAGGGAGGGAAGAGCATCTCTTTCCTTACCTATGATGGTACCTTTGGTGCTACGGACAAAGTCTTGGCCTTTATCCAACAATTCGATGCGGCGTTTGGAGATGAGGGCTTCACGGAGTCCTCTAAGCTACGCCATGTAGCTATGCACTTTCAAAAGTCCGCCAGACAATGGTGGTCTAGCCTACGAGCCAACGGTGAAGCTCCACGAACATGGAAGGCTTTAAGAGCTTCCATTATGAAGCAGTTTTTGGCCACCGATGCCAAAGACAAAGTACTGACCGAATGGCGAAGCTTAAAGCTCTCTCCCAATGAATCCATCCACAAATATGTAGACAAGTTTTGGGACTTACAACTCAAAGCCACTGTCTTCAAAAAGTTGGATTATGGAGAGCAAAAGCAACAATTTTGTGCGGGCTTAACCGAAGAAATGGCGAAGTATGTCAACTCCCAAAGACCACGTACCATATCGGCGGTAATACACCACACTATGGTCGCCTCTCGAATCAATTTCCAAATGGGGGCAAAAAGAAATAATAAGCCCCCGGAAAATAAGGGTTCCAATGAGCCTAAGGGGAAGGACAATGTCCAAAAGTCTCCTAAGGGAAACTCCAACAAAGCTAAAGAGAAGGGAGTTTACAAAGGTAAGAATAAACTCTCTCCTGAAGAGCTTGAGCGTTATCGTAAGGATAACCGGTGTTTCAAGTGCGGAGAACAAGGGCATGTGTACCGCGCTTGTCCCCAAAAGAACAACCGCCAAGATCCTCCTAGAGCTTCCTTGGTTGAAATCCAAGAGGAGGAGACTCACCAAACTCACCACAAAGGATCTCCTCTATGCCATGCTTGGGGAAAGGTAAGAGAACATGATGCTTTTATTCTCTTTGACCCTGGTTCTACTCACAATTTTATATCTATAGAGTTGGCCACCAAGCTAGGAATACAATCCTACGAGATGGGAGATGTCCTACCCGCAGACAGTGCCTTCAAGGGGCAAGAAGCTTCAGTCACTCCCTTAATTGGGAAATTGAGGCTTCATGTCCAAGGCTATGTGGACAAAGAGGACTTCTTTATCTCTCCTCTCAAGCATGAGGATGTAATCCTAGGGGCACCATGGTTTGACCGCCTGGATGCCGATGTTAAATTTCCTGAAAGGAGAATCTCCTTTAAGTTCATGGAAAAAGACACACTACAAGAGGTTCTGTGCTCTTGTGACGCTGTTAGCGACGGAAATACACTGGGTTTTTATAACCCCCGGCGTCGCTAAAACCGTCGCTAATAGCGTCGCTACGAGAACGTCGCTATATGCGTCGCTATAAGCGTCGCTATATAGAGACGCTCATAGCGACGGTTATAGCGATGTTTACACAGAAGTCTATAGCGACGCTACAGAGCCATAAATAGCGACGGTTATAGCGACGCCCGAGAGAATTTTTTTTTGGTGACAGAGCATTGAATGCCCTGCCACCCATCAAGCATATTGTACTTGATTCACTTTTTAAAAAAAGTGCAAGGGTAGATAATAGACCCAAAATAGTCACCCACAAGACGCATTGTTTGCAAAATTGACAAGCGTAAAATTGACAATTGTACACATCATAGGCAAAATGAATTGATTGGCAAATGTAATAATGACAATTGTACAACATCATAGGCATAAAGAATTGATTGGCAAAATGAACTGCGGTGACAAATGTAATAATATACATGGTTCAAAAAGACGTATAAAATCCGTCTCATGATACATAAGCTATGAGAAACCCTAAACTAATGCTATCTAGCTACGGCTAAACTGATGTTGTCTAGTCAGATGTCTCATCGCGTCCAAGCGGCGTATCTGTCGGATTCTGCAAAAAAAGACAATAAGACAGCTTTCAGTAAGTATAAACATATAACGACATTTATAAAACAATACAAAAAATAGAAAAGAGTAAACCCTAATACTAACCATGCCGCCGCGAGAGCTGAGAATGTCCATCAGGGAGTTTAAGCCCTTCCTGCCTGCGTACTCGCGCTCGTACGGTGTGGGATCACGTCCTGTCATCGACCACTGTCAAAACATACAAAGAATTCATTATGTTAGAATTAAAAAACTCATGAATCCTAAACTATCGAACATAAAGAGCAATGCGAAAACACTTACAAAATCGGCCTCAAATGATGCCCATCCACCGCTCCCCAAGTGGTGCGAGCTCCCTGCCTCTACTCGTGCTCTGGCTGCATCCTTTTGTTGCTTCCACTTGTCGAGATTCTCGCGCGCTCCTTTCTTCGCATTCTTCCAATCTTCTTTGGCCAGCCAATCTGGCCTGTTCCACCCATGCTTGATTGCTTTTTGCACTTCGGAACGCTTGTGTTTGCAGTATTCGCGCATTCGAATCTTCATCAGGTCTTCATTGAAGCGTTGATCCCGTGTTGGAACGGGAAACTCATCATGAAGTATGCTGATGACTCTGTTTTTTAAATCACTTGGTACTTCACTCCATTTGTTTAGTATGTAGTGTCTAAACAGCTGAGAGCAAAGACCACGCATGCGCGAGATCACCTTCTTGCCGTCATCATCCATGATGATGCCGCCGCTGAAGTCGACGGAGTAAGGCAAGCCCTGTGGCCGGTGACGTGTGAACCTGGGTGTCCCGGCAGGGGTCTCTAGCGGCGTGTCGATGGGGGTACGGACGTCAGGTGTCTCCAACGGCGTCTAGGCCCCGAAGCGAGGAGTGTCGAGTGGGGTGGCTCCTGGCGGAGTAGGTAGAGGTGTGTAGCTCCTAGGAACAGTCAGCCGTGCAAAACCTGGCGTAGATGGCGATGTTGTGGCTCGTGTGGACAGGGGCACGGAAGGGGAGGGTAAAGAGCCTCGTCGAACACGAGGCGGTGTGGAGGCTTCGGTGCCGGAATCCCCACAACAACCGCCACCGCCACCACTAGAGCGCCGGTGTCTAGACGAGTGTGAAGCTCGTCTCGTCGACGTCGAAGCTTCGGAGCGCGCCGAATGCTCCGAAAGAGAGGGAGATGCGGATGGAGTAGGAACGCGCGATGATGCGCCAGAGCGATGACGCTCCACGTACCACTGTCTCTGCTGCGGTGACAAAGAAGAAAGAAACTCCTCATCATCTATACCTGCATTAAACACACGAATATTTAAACTTAATATTGAATGAATAGAGTAGACAATGACACAAAGACCATTAAATACAATGACGTAATGACGCATATAAATACAATGACGCAATGAATTGAGTGATAGAAGAGGCAAGTTGAAAACTCAGAATTTTCAATCAAAAGATGTGAGCGCGAGTAGAAAAGAGCGTTATACACCATGGAAGGTACTTAGAGAGCCAAAGCTTTTACAACACGGAGCAAAATTGTTCAAATACAATATTTGTGGCTTTAAGAGATCTCTCTCTCATCCTCGCATAACTCAGCATAACTTCCTATATCTATATAGAGCTCTCCGTTTAAACACATATCCTCTGTTTCATTTTGTAGCTCCTCTGCATGCACCCCATATAGAGTAGTAGCATCTTGATGCTCGTCTGGCACCACCGCAGCGGCTTCTGATTGAGCATCTTCTCTGATCTCCTCCATTGATGCCGTTGTGATTGGCACATGGTAGCCTTCATACGTCCTTGCACTACGAGGGGCTACCTCTATGACGTACCACCAGTTTGATGTAGACTTTGTAGGATGAAATATTACCTGCCAAAGCCACATAACTTACATGAGAGCTTTCAAGCACATAACTTGTAAAAGGGGGATGTTAACTATTTACATACTTACTTGTTCACAATGCTCAGGTAGTACGAAAGTGTCTCTTAGGTCAGTCCATTTCTTAGTAGAATCCACCTCAAGAAAACCAGACTCTCCTCTACGCACAGTAGCGTTGCGACCCTCCATGATTATCTTGAACCATTGCACGTCGAACAAGTCGACAAAAAATCCTCTGTAATCGATCCTCAAAATCTCTTGTAGAATGCCGAAGTAAGTGAGTTCCGCCACCACAAGATCTGCATCAGAGGAACGTCGTCGACTAGACTATTCAAATTTTGCCATGATTCCACAATCTTGAGTAGAACGCTTTTTGTCGATCCGTTCCACCCTAAAATGTCGACCTTTACACCATGCTGCTGTGTATGACTTATACTACAACGAACAAAGATTATGAGTGGCCGTTCGAACGTTTAGAAATAAAGTCACTAGCTAGTCATACATTGCAAACTTAACTTGGTCGCGCAACCCCGAGAGTACTCCCACTCTTCGTCAGTCACTTCGTCACCGCATTGTTGTGCGCTTTTCAATTGGTTGTGCAACCATCTTAAGCTCATGAATGTTGGTAGGCTCTCCAGAATCGTCGGATAGTGCATCGGTGGTCGTCTTCCCCGTCTCCACTCGATTCGTGCCCTTTGTCGCTCTTGCTTTGCATCCTCATATTGTGAAATCCACTTTTGCATCACTGGATTGTGAAGCATGCAAAATCGGTTGATTTTAGCCTCTAGATCTTCCGTCATCTTCTTCTCAACACCGAGATTGCACATGACAATCCCAGATATGCGCTCATCATCTATGGTTCGCCATAGCGTGTCTCGGGCTTTATCAAATCCGTCTAGCCACTCTCCAATGTACACTAGGGACTCTGATACCAACCAACCTTCTGCCATGCTACCCTTCGGACGTGCCTTTTGACACACATATCCCTTAAGCGTTTTCATGAAACGTTCTAAGAAGAACATCCATCTGGAATGAACTGTGCCAGCTATTTCCACCTCATCAACTATGTGAACAAGAAGATGCACCTGAATGGTTAGCATGGTAGTAGGAAAATGTTTCTCAAACATGCACACAAGCTCCGCAGCATTTAGTTTGGCGAATGGTATGGAGTCTACGTTGATCTCCTTTTGTGAGATCCATTGCACCAGCTTTGCAAGTTTGTAGATTGTGTTACGGATGTCGAGAGACAAACATCCCTCAATGGCAACCGGTAAAATAAACTGTAAAGTATGTGCAACAATGATATTAAAGTCCACATTTTATGCAATGATATTAAAGTCCACTATGAACGTACCTAACACATTTTATGCCAATCGTGTGACTTCAAACCGGTAAGCTTTCCTTCTTTAGTAAAACACGTTCGGAGCGAGTGCATTACGCCAGTGGGGGTCCGCAAAGATCGAATGGTCTCTTTTACTTTGCGTTCTTGGGCTCCTGTGAAATCCATGGTGCTTGAGGGAGTTTTATCGATCCATCAGACGCTGTTTGCGGCCAATATTGCTCCATACGATCTACATTTCTAAGGTCAACTCTGGCTCCCAAAGTATCTTTCTTGCCGGTCAGATGGTCCCATAGTAGATTACCCACATTCTTGAATATGTGCATTGGATCGAGCAAGTGATTGATCATGAGTCGGGGCCAGTATGGTAACTCGTACCATAGAGATAGTCTCTTCATCCCTGGAGGCAATCCGTCATCGCACATCTCCTTCTGCTCTAACCATGCTTGTGTAGACATCCTTGGTGGCTCTCTTCCCAAAAAGCCATCGCGTAACACATGATTCTCTGGAAGATACGCTTGATGACCTTCGTAGATTTGCTTCTTCAGTGAGGGCGCCCAACGTGCATTCAGTCTAGGTCCACATGTGACACATGCTCTGTATCCGCTTGTTTGAAGCCCTGCATGTATACACATGATAATAGATCAACTATGGGAAAAAACAAGATTTACAGTGTCTGAGTGAGGAGTGTCAATAGATCACGTGAGCATTCTGTTAGCCCGGGATAGTCATGCATGGTCCACATTAGAATGCCTCTGATGAAAGCATTCTGTCGTCCTGTGTGTCGGCTCATATCCACCACCTCTATGCCAATCCACAATTATTGTAGCTCTTCCAATAGTGGACGAAGATACACATCCATATTCAAGCTTAGCCATAGGTGCCCCTTCTTCGTAGTCAACCACGGGGGAATGTTGTAGTTGACGATGACAACGGGCCATACACTGTAAGATGTTGATCTTTGACCAAATGGATTTCCGCCATCCATAGCCACGCCTAAGCGCAAATTTCGAGCTTCCCTGGCAAAATCCGACCATGTTCCATCTATATGTTTCCAGGCTGCGCAATCTGCAGGAATTCGTAGCACACCATCCGAAGATTTATTCTCCTCATGCCATGATGCTAGGGCGGCCATGGACTTACATTCGAAGAAATGCTTGATGCGAGGAAGCAGAGGAAAAAGTCGCAAAACCTTTTGTGGAATTTTTGTCCCGTGGAGATCTACTCGATATCTTTCGGAATCACATTTCGGACACTTCTCCATGTCTATGTATTCCCCTCTGAAAAGAATGCAGTCATTAGGACAAGCGTGGATAGAATTGTAATCCATCCCCAAGTTTCGCAAAATCTTTCTTGCTTCATCTCGGGAATCTGGCATCACATTGTCAGCTGGTAGTATGTGCTCTTTAAGCAATCTACACAACATAAAAATACGATACAGTCGTGTAAAAATGTATCAGATCATTATACATTTAGAGTTTTATTAAAGTAAACTAATTGTAATAGATCACCTCAAAAGCGCTGTGACGCTAGTGTCACTCCATCCAAACTTTGCCTGCATGTTGAAAAGAACCAGGAGTGCTTTCAATCTAGACATACGTGCTCCATTATACAATGGCGTATCGGCTTCACTTTTCATATCATCATAGATAAGCCTTTCTGAATCCATGATCGTCTCGATCATTTCATCACTCTCGGGCTCAAACATTGTCTCGTTGGGAATGTGCTCTGCATGATCATCCCCAGAGCTGTCAGAGGCTACATCTTGTGGCCTCACATATGCTGCTTGACCAAAGCGCCTGCGAACACGTCTATTGGGTTGCAAGATTGCTGCTTGTTGGCCAGCGTCAGAGTCCGACGAGTTATAATTGGCAACAACTCGATCTATAATAGATGGATCGAACTCGCCAAATTCGCGAACGTGCTACAAAGAAACACATCTTGTCCATCGCACAGCATGCTTGCATTGATTACAAGGACATAAGACCCTCGTTGAGAGATAGGTGTTTCGGTTGGACGGTCCCACATCCTCGTCACTACTTATAATGAGGATAAAAATCTTATAACCTGGACAACAAATTTAATATTCTATTGGCATTCTTCGTCTTATCTCTCTCTCTCTCTCTCTCTCTCTCTTTACCTCACATTCTCTAGTCATGTCCAATCCCCGCACACCTCGGTCTAGAGGTGCACGGATATCAGAACCACCGGGTTATAATCTCGTCTTTATTGGTCAATACCTATATTTGTGGGTACAAGAAATCTACAGACCCACGTCTACTTGATACTGCATGTAGTGGACAAAACCCCTTTGCCTCTTCTCTAGCTGTAGCACTTCACAGCATCTTAACATCTTTTCACAGTAGATCTTTTCACTGTTCGTCTAACTCTAAACCCTAAACCGTAAGTAATTCTTGCGTGGACTCGATCTAACGTAAATAAGCGTAAATCTAAATAAACGTAAATTTAACTAAAAATAAACCTAAATCTAATTTAACGTAATTCTACATCTAACCTAATCTTTAACGTCTTTTGGGATAGTTTCCTACGACGTTAAAACTCTCTTCTTCTTGTGTGTGTGTGTGTGTGGGTAAACCTAAATAAACCTAAGTCTAATCTAATATAACATAAATCTAAATCTAACGTAAATTATGTTATATTAAAAACAAAGAACTAAACCAACAGGGATTATAAGAACCTTAAAACTTATTTAACACATAATTTTTCACATAACTCGGCAAGAGTTGGCATTCTCATCACTAAAGATGTGAGAGTTAACTTCCGGCGATGACGCTGCCTCATCTCCATCCACATCTGACGATAGAAATTGTCCCTTTAGACCGTTCTTGCTCTTGTTACTAACTTTGAAGTTGCTGTTGAATGACTAGAGGTTGTCTAGATGGTCATTGTGTCGGGGATGTAGTGACTCTTGCCGCCCTGAAGATCCACCTTCTTCCCTATCTTTTGAAGACATTTCACCAGTACTTTTGGATCGACGGAGCCCACCATGAGTGAAGGCAGCAATACCCTATATTCCATTGAGGGCTTTCTTCACCCGCTTCATGCAGGCATCGCAGTCTATGGAGACCTAAATCTAATCTAATATAACGTAAATCTAAATCTAGCGTAAATAAACGTAAATCTAATTAAAATAAACCTAAATCTAATCTAGTTTAACTTAAATAAACCTAAATCTAATTTAACGTAAGTCTACATCTAGCCTAATCTTTAACGTCTTTTAGGATAGTTTCCTACGATGTTATAACTCTCTTCTTCTTGTGTGTGTGCGCGTGTGTGGATGTGTGTGCCAATAAAAAGAGATAAATGGTATAACCTTTCTATCACCCATGCCAAGTATGATAGATTGGTTATGCCATTTCCCTCTTGAATAATAGGTCTTGAGTTCAACTCCTCGTCGGCTAGATCTTTAGGTCTTTTAATTTTAACTAGTTTCCTACGACGTTAAATTAGTTTCTCTCTTTTTCTCTCTCAATGTGTGTGCGTTTTTTTGTTTATGCATGTTTTCTCTCTCTTTTCATCTCTCAATGTGTGCGTTTTTTGTTTATGCATGTTCTCTCTCTCTTTTCCTCTCTCAATGTGTGCGTTTTTTGTTTATGCATGCTCTCTCTCGATCTCTTTTCCTCTCTCAATGTGTGTGTGCATTCTTTGTTTATGTCTGTGTGTGTGCGTTTTTGTTTATGTTTTCTCTCTCTCTCTCTCTCTCTCTCTCTCTCTCTCTCTCTCTCTCTCTCTCAAAAACACTATGTGTGTGTGTGTGTGTGAGAGAGAGAGAGAGAGAGGGAAAGAGAAAGAGGGGAAGGGAACATGAGAGTGAGGAGAGGGAAGGAGCATACCTGGCTCTGCTTCCTCTCCTCGTGTGTGTGTGTGTGTGTGTGTGTGTGTGTGTGTGTGTGGAGAAGAAAGAGAGAGAGAGAGAGAGAGAGAGAGAGAGAGAGAGAGGGAGAGCGTTACCTGCTCCTTGCTTGAGGGTGCCGAAAAACTCAGATCTGAGATCTGAGTTTTTGGGCTCTCTATGTTATTTTTTTAGCCCAGCCGGCGTCGCTATGAGCGTCGCTATGATCGTCGCAAATTTACTTGTAAATTTGCGACGCTCATAGCGACGCCGGATTTTTTTTTTTGAGCGTCGCTGTGTGAGCGTCGCTAATATGAATAGCCTCTTGTAGTGTATGGACGATAGTAGATAGGTTTAGTAAACAAGCTCATTTTATACCTGTCAAAAAGACTATCAAAGCCCATCAAATGGCAACCCTCTTCATTTCACAAATCTTCAAGTACCATGGCTTGCCAATGTCCATAGTGTCGGATAGAGATCCTAGAATGACCAGTAATTTCTGGAAGGGTCTCTTTGAGAATTTAGGGACAAGGCTAAACTTCTCTTCGGCCTATCATCCACAAACGGATAGCCAAAGTGAAATAGCTAACCTAACCATTCTCGATCTACTAAAAGCCTATGTAACGGAAGTAGATCAAAGATCCCAATGGGAGAAGTACTTACCCTTAGTGGAATATGCTTACAATAACACTGTACATACTTCCACGGGAAAAGCACCTTTCGAGGTAATCGAGGGAAGATCAAAAAGTCCCTTGCTACTTAAGGTACATGGGAAGATCTTCGCTGCAGATGAGTATAGCCGAGACCTACAAGAATCTTTCCAAAAGATTAAGGATGCTATCTCTATCTCACAGCAAAGGCAAAAGGCTGCTGCTAACAAGCAGAGAAGAGCCCAAGCCTTTAAAGAAAATGATTGGGTCTTGTTAAAGTTTCCCAAGGCTCGATTAAGGCACACAATGGGCAAGAATCCTACGGGCCACCAAAAGTACTATGCTAAATTAGCAAAAAGGTACTATGGTCCCTTCCAGATTCTTCGGCCAATCAACGAGATGGCCTATCAACTCAAGTTGCCCAATCATTGACTCATACACAATGCTTTCCATGTGAGCCTATTAAAGCCTTACAAAGGAGAGCCACCTCAAGAACCAACTATTGAAGACCCACCGGAGATCGAGGACCAAGAGGAGGTGCTGCAGCCCGAGTCCATTCTCCGACATGAAGACAAGGTATTAAGAGGCGGTAAGACTATCTGACGATATCTTATTAAGTCTAAGAATTATCCTTTTGAAGATGCTAGATGGATGCAAGGCATACAATTAAAGGATAACCTAAACCTTGTCAATGCTTACAATGCTTCCCAAGAGTAAGCAAATGTACAAAATGTTAAAAATGAACAAAGTTTTTGTCTTATAAGACTCTCTTTTTCTTTATTTGTGCACAAAAATGAAGTAGTATGCATGCTTAGATCAAGTTTGTGGAGACGACGTCTCCCAAACACCAAGTAGAGCTTGTCACTCTACTCCGGAAGACTGATAGGACTAATGTGTAGACATGCTTGCGGCAGCCTCAGTCTCTCAAGCGCCAAATGGACTAGTCATCCATTGTGGAATGATGTCGTAGGGTAACATAGGGATCCTCTACCCGCTAAGAAAAGGACTCATGAATATGCTTTATCTTCTCTACACCATAGTCGAGGACGACTATGATTTCAAGAGAGAGGTAATGTCATAATAATCAATATCTAATTCTCCTAAATGATTTTCTCATATTAAACTGATCATTTAATGTGGGGAAGTGCCAAGGGAGAAAAAGCTAGAATATTGGTTAAGCTAGCAGACCGGCCACAGTAGGGATCCAAAGGGGGGGCCATATGCAAAAGATCCATGTGCAACAATGGGCTAAAAAGACCCTAAGGTTCAGCCCATTAAGACTTCCAAAATGCTAAGGTTCCAAAATTCAAAGGTTGTGTCCAAAGGTCAACCCTAGGGAAAATTGGATGCTTTGTGTGTGCCCTAAAAGTCTTTGCACATCCCTACATGGGAGGGGGCGAGCCCTAAAGGTAGGGGATGAGAGAGAAAGCCACACCACACACACACAGGCTCCCTTTACACAAAGGGAATGAGGGACACATGTCAGCTCCCTAGGCCAGATGCTCACAAGGTGTGCCCAATTTCTATTGGATGACCCTTGAAGTGGATGGATCTACATGCGACCCTCACCCCCTCTTTTTGGGGAAACTAATTAAATTAGAGTACATCTGATTCCATGGCCAATACTAAAGATGCAAGGGTAACTATTGCTTTGGAATGTACAAGTTGTATTCAGAGAAAAACCAGTGGAGCTAGAGTAAATCTAGTTTAATTAATTTAAAAACATTTAATAAAAGAAACCAATGAGAATTAAGTCTCCTAGAAGACTATTGGGCAATCTCCCAAGGGGTCCAATGAGCATTCAGGAGCCCCATGGCTTTCCTGATTCCTATTGGCCAGGAGGCAAAGGGGTCCAATGAGAGTTTAATTTAATTATTTAATTACCTAAATCTCTCACAAAAGGGGAAAGGGGGACACATGTCAGAAGGCTATCACTTATGCTGCTTAATTGTAATTGGCTTGACTTGGGGAGGGCCAATGAGGCTTCAGCAAGAGCAATTGGCTTGACTTGGGGAGGGCCAATGAGGCTTCAGCAAGAGCAATTAGCAAGAGGGCTCGCCCAAGAGAGAGAGCAGGCTGATTTTTTCAAGGCATTGACACACACACACTCACACTTGACCATGTGTGAAGAAAGAATACTCTATCTCCTCCCAAGCTTTAATGGAGAGCTCATCACCTACTCCAAGCTTGTGAGATAGAAGCCTACATCAACACTCTCTTGGCATGTGGATGCAAATCCAACCAAGAGCCAAGCTTCAATGCATGCTCATCTCCTCTACCAAGCTACTTACTAAGCTAAGCTATGCTACATATGAGTGATTATGTGAGGAGATATACATCTTTCTCGTAAGATACTCCTTCTTCCTCTCAATCTACTCTCATACCCTACTAGCTCTCACCATCTTCGAAGGTGTGTGAGGTCTTGGGTCTGAGAACGGGGATAATTCAAGTTGTGTTTGTTAAAGTGTTTTGCTTAGTGCATGAAGTTTCCATCTTCATTGCACTAGCTAGTCTTGAAGGAACACAAAGAATTGTATTGTACAATGTCTCTCTTGATGGGAGAAACCATAATACAAAGCCTTTTGGAGGGGGGACCGGCTCCATGAAAATCCGGTCCTCAACTGTTGTCAATAGCTTAATTGCTCTCTCTTTTGAAAGTATTGTCGATGCTATCTAGCTAGGTGTTATGTTTTTTGTTGCTCTCTCCACCCAAGCACTCTTGTAATTCTCATTAGGAATCTATTCTAATGAAATGCCCACTATGTTCATGCTAATTTCCGCTACACATAAGTTATTAGGCCATTAAATGTTACAATTTATCTATTTGTCCGATCCATTGCAGCTCCAAGAAAAAATGGCCGATGAAGAACAAGTTTGTGGAACTAATCAGTGCATGATGATCAACAACAAGCCGCTGTTAATGCATTTGAGCGCATGAAGTCTCTAGCACACGGTATGTTGGCACAGCAAGCTAGGGGCACTGCTAGACGACTATCAAAATGGGCAAATCCAAACCACATGCAATGGAAAGAGATCAATAAAGAAGTGACCAAGGACATGATCAAAACAATATGGCCATGTGAGGACGCAGAGATCAAGAAAGGAAGGTGGAAGGTATTGAAGTGCCTCCACGATGCGATTAAAGAAAACGCTGAGAGGATCTACTTGGAAGTTTATGGCCATCCACTGCACAATGCAGATTGTGCAGTGGATGGCATTATATTTTGCATTATATTGTGCATTATATTTTGAAAAAAATGTTATATGTTCACTTTGTGCAACAGCGACCAGTACACTTTTTGTCAAAGGAGACAACTGTTGCCACTCATGATATCAGAGATAATTGTGTCACTTTCACCCGAGATGAGCTCGCATTGATAGTGGAAGGTGCCAATCTACAGTTAAAGAGAGAGAAGGATATTTTCATGACACAACGGGCAGAGAAAGATGCAAAAATAACACGTATTTCTATAGCCACCCAAACACCCCAACCCTCACAAGTCGGGATGAAGAAAAGCATTCACCGCTTAAGCCAAGATGTTCAGAATCTGACACAGCGAGTGAATCATCCACCTGTACAAGGGATACACATCAGTCACCTTGTCGTGTATCTAGATTTGGTCCCCTCGTCTACTTGAGATGCATCCTCATCTTCCCAATGTCCAGTTTGCTACAATAATTTTGATGGATGGAGTGGATATTATACATTGACATGTAGTCATTATTATCACTTTGTCTATCTTATTTGTTTAATGTGGAATAGAAGTCGATGTGCAATCTGTTCACAAGATATTCCAAAAGGAATATCTATTATGTTTGGCATGACAAATGAGTATAAATTCAAGCAAGCCCGGCAAGATACCCCTAGCATAATTAGAAATCTATTTGTTGACCAAGATGCTTCTTCAGAGCAACACAATTGAGATCGACAACTATGTATAACCATGAATATGAAGCATTGTATATGATCAAAACACATTGAATACAAGGTCTTTTACAATGGTTTTTGACACGATTCATTCTAATCTCGAGCTATATTGAATCTATGAAGTTGTTACCTAGTTCTAAGTCTAAGTGTTGTGGATCTCCTTGGTATTCAACCTCCACATCTATTATCAGATTATCTTCTATTCCGTTTATAGTGCATTGAGACACTCCAACATTGAACTCTTTTTCGTCTTCGTTTTGATAATCATACAACCTGGTTGGCATTTCCTCCTCGTAGCTAGCACTTTCGATGTGACTCAATATCTTTTCGCTGTAAAACATATATACTACTTTTTTCGCTATGTCTGCTAATAGTCAGTTGTGAATAGTGCTGTGAACATACTTGTGCTTACTCCAGTTTCTCTCTGAACTTGAGTTTGCTCCACATTGTGCCAATACTTTCATTGCAAGGGGACTTAAGGTCGAGTAATGTTGTCCACCATTCATCATCCACCACTTCCATGCAGGTTGCTCTTTTGTCATTACCTGTACAATATCATTCACAAAAGGACCTTCTTTTAATCTAAATGCACTCATTTCTTTGATGTAATCAATTTGATCCTGAATGTTGGAGTAGAACGTGTTGACCACGTGATAGAAATCGATGAAAACCTCTGTATTGGACATAAGATCTAAATTTTAATACTCCGAATCGAGCATGTAAGCAACACTATGGAGTAGACTATGTGCGCTCTTCCAAATTTCATGAAAATACCTGTCCAAAATTATTTGCTATTTGTCAGAGAATGATAGTCGCCACTCCTTCTCTACTACAGACTCTTTCATCTCTTTGGGATTTTCAAGACTCTGTTGGACTGACTATCATGTCATCCACATTTTACTCAAATTTGGCACTCTTTGATCAAAGTTGTGAATCGTAAACATAACGGCATCATTACATGGTATGCATCCATTACACTCCTCCACCAAGCAGCTTTGTTTACGTCGCCACGTAGACATGTAATTTTATCTCACTTTTTTTTCCTTCTCAAGCTGCTATTTATTAAAGACCGTGCAATTGAATGTGTCAATCACAACGCACTTATTACGGAGAAGTGATTCCAATGTATAAAAGTGCGTGAAAAACCGAGTTTCAGTAGGAAGTTTCAACATCACTCACATGCGCATTCTATATAAATCGAGCACTCTTTATTGTTTTAAGATAAATTTCATAACCTGACGCGCTGTGCTAATTATTTTGGCGAACCATGTGATTTCTTCGCTAGTGTACCAATCCTTCAGTACCAAGTTTAAGCTATGTGTATTACAACCATTGGCAAAAATGTGTGGAAAGCACTTCTTTATTAATTTACTGGCGTTTTTACAATTCTTTGCGTTGTCCATGACTACATGAACAACATGTTCACCACCGATTTCTTTAATTATATTAATCAAGACCTCAAAAATGTATTTGTCACTTTTAATTGCACCAGAACTATCAGTTGCCTTTATAAACGTTTCTCCCCTTGGACAAACCAGCATTACATTGATCAGTGGTCTTCTTTGAACATTTGACCAACCATCACTCACAATTGTACATCCTAAAAGCGAAATATTCTCAAGTATTATTTTTCCAACACGCTCTTTGACTTCGATATAACATTTGTCCAAGAAAACATTTTGTATCGTGTGATAAGAAGGAGCTGAAAATCCTGGGTCAAACTCATCGATTTTCTTCCAAGCAACCTTGTAATGATTATTTTCTACCATAACCAAAGCACTTCTAGTGAAGAATATTGTTTTGGAGAGTGCATTTTGTGTTTCTTCTATAGACTGCACTCGAAATCTTTGATGTAATGGTTTTTGACGCATTTGACTAAGTCCACCTTCATTGTGATGCTTAAAAGGAATGCCGCTTGAAATTTACTCCCCCTGTGTAGACTGTTCTCCAAGGTTAGTTGACATCACCATAGGATCTGTGGAGTTAATATTTGGCTCTGACAAATCTTGACTTGCAGCCATGGAGCTATGTATTTGTTGTCTCTTGCCACCCTTTTTGGCGAGCTCTTCTCTCAAACGCTTTGCAATTGCAGGTGCCTGAAGATGTTCACATTTCTTACAACACTTTTTAACGCTACCGAGAAAATAGTCCCTAATACGTGGTGCACCGCCTGATTTTGTTGTGAGACAAAATTTACATTGCCACTCTATATAACGACCGTATATGTTGTGAGCATAATCCCTCTTTACCAAGAGCTTTTTTATTTTTTGGCTTCTTTGTACCACTTGTGCCCACATTTTGCTCCATTGCTTTTAAATTAAAGATAAAGACAAAAAAATCAGATGTTCAGTTTTCAAAATATTTTTTTTATTTTTAATATATATTAAAAAACCATTCACTATAAAAGTAACAAAAATGCACAATATGAGATTTTCAATGCACGTTAATCAATCCAGATATCGATCACATATGTTGTGAGCAAACATACACATTGCAATACACTCTATGCACGGTATAATAACTACAACCATGCTATGAATTTCTCAATGCAATTATTATTATGATGATTATTTATATGTCCACTTTGATTTACAAACGACAAGATACATCTAGTTTCAAATGCTACAAAGATAATCAACTTCTATACTGAACGATGTCAGTTGTTTGAAAAAAAACAAACGAAAGCAATATAATATATGATTAATCATTTCATGCACTAATAATCTATCATAATATATACTCTCTGTATAAATCAATGCATGAACTAATGTAAATAAATCTTCAATATAATCACACAATTGAGGACTACTTGTACCCAATGAAGGATTGTAGCCCTCTCATGCAACCAATTTAATATATGTAAAAGCTATTTTCATCCAATTAAGGATGATACCTCTTATATTGTGAAGTGACACTGTATATCAACTCAAATCTATGATGGTGAAAAATACAAGACTTCAAGGATTTTTATATGCACAGTACACTAATACATGATATCCAACCCTTGACTATCGACTCTTCATTTATATATGTTCATCTTTTAAAACCAATTACAGCCCTCATTTGGACCAATGGCTTCGTTGCAATGAGCATGACTCTCCAAATTTTCAATTGTCTTGGTTTCGTACCTTTATGTTTGGTAAAAGAATTAAAAACTTTTAAAAGTGATTATTGAATTAAGAATCACGTTCGACCCAAAAAAAAGAACTGTGACTTTGTAACCTTAGGTCAATTCACAAGGAGATGACTATACCCGGCACTCGGATACACTTTCCAAGGATTTGCCTAACTAAAAGATCGCAGTAAGCACATTGTTTACTATATATAATTACTCCCGCCGGACTCTTTCATTTTTTTGATGGACCCGCCGGGCATTAGTAAATACCCGACAAGCGGCCAGCCGAGAAAATGAAAGAGCGCGACGCGATCCGTAGGGAAAAATAAAAACTCCAATGGACTAACCGGCTCTATGGGTTTTTTAAGGTCATAATCAAAGTCACGTTAACAATTAACATGATCATGTGATTTTCTTGTGTAGATACTATAGTTATTAATATAATCACACGATCGTGATTACCTCAATAAATTCCCCGGTTAAGAGTTGTTCCTTCGCATACCCCATGGATCAAATAAGTGTCATATGGTCTGAAAGACCCACAAAATTCTACACCTACAAGGTGGAAGTGGAAGTGAAATTAGCTACAAGGTGTGCACCCAAATTTGGACAACGAGTGGGTTAACAACCTAGAATAAATGGATATTTGGCCTTAATTGTATATAGAGCAAAAGAAAAGTTACGGAGATAATGTTTTAAAACATTGACTAAACCGCCTTAGAAGAGAGAGTGCATATTGTTGAGATTTATGTCTTGAAAGGGAGTAATCATCAAGATAGTATGTTCAACATTTAATGGATAGATTAAAACATTTAGAACATGTGTTGCTAGATAAAATGTCAATATTCTTGAAGTTTGTTAAAAAATCTTGCAATGTTAAAAATTTTAAAATGTTTTGTTCTCATGTAAAGTCTTAAATATGAGAAGCCTATTGTTGAAATGATCAATCAAAAATTTAAGCAAAGAAATATCTTAAAATTTGTAAATTTTAAACTCAATCATCAATAACCCTATTTATAGGCCGGGTTCGAAATGAGCGATAGAACTCATGAGTAAAAGTACAAATCCAATCAAAAGCTTGGATTTTGCTTGCTTTGTTCACATAAGGCAGTGGAAGGTAATGACATGGCAACCACATCAAGGAAGAAAAAGCCGTTCTCTCTCCCCTCCCCCCCAAAAGGACATTCACCCTGACACCTTTTCCCTCCAACCAATGGAGCAATGCCACACACTCATGATGAGCTAATTGTACGTCCACCGCCTTGTGTGAACCGTAGGGAGGTAGAAGAGATGAGCCTGTTGGTGTTTTGCTTGGAAGTGAAGAAAATTGGCTTTTCTTTCACCATTGCACTGTGAACCCATCCAATGAAGCAGTGCCACTAACTCATGATGATGATGAACTTGTACGTCCACCGCCTTGTGTGAATTGTAGGGAGATAGAAGGGATCATCATATTGGTGTTCCGCCTCGAAGCAAGGAAAATTGGTTTTTCTTCCATCGTTGCACTGTGAACCCAGCCACAAAAGGAGTTGATCAACCCTCAAGGTCAGTGTGAGCGAGGGTTCTCTCTCTCTCTCTCTCTCTCTCTCTCTCTCTCTCTCTCTCTCACACACACACACACACACACACACACACACACACACACGCTAGCAATAAGTCTTAAGTTCAAGATTCATCGAATAGGTCTATGAGGTTAAATTTAGAGTGCTAGTGCTTATGTCTCAAGATTGCTCCTCCAATCTTAAAGGTTCTCTCGTCTCCTCTTGCTATCTCTCACACACGTAATAAGAATATACAGGTTTTGTAGCCAAACCCAACGAGCTCTTCTTGAAAACCAAACTGCTCTGCACTGATTCAGTATAGTTATTATAAGCTCAAAAAAGAACTTGCAGTTACGACTTGTAGACCATTGCATATAATATATATTAAAAACGGCCAATATTGGGTTCCAAGTATTTTCTTGTGACAATAGGGCAGCCACATCATGAGCTAACGTCTTTTGAAAACTATATTAGGCCGCTCCACGTTGGTATTACAAAAGCCCCCAATCTTTTACGTTTCCTCAGCAATATAAACAGGACCCTCGAGGCCCTCGTACAAGTAGGGTATGATCGATATCCAAAGGCTACCAAAATTGCGATGTCAGAGACAGCCTTAATTACGATGTCAGATTCGTAGAGGAAGGATCTAGACGTACTACTAGTGCAAATGCTTGCAGGAGCTGGAAGCAATTTCAATCAATACAAACTCTGATACCAAAAGAATATGGGCGAGTAAACGTCTATGCCGCCCTTTCTACAATCTTTGGGTAGACGTTTCTCTTCATGGTGAAGATGGCTGGTTGCTATGGTGGAGAGGGTCAGGCCCTCCTGGCACTTGCCTGGAGTCGTCCACCAATGTCTCATTAGGGGTCATCCTCTTGCCAGCTTGCGACAACTTCTCGCTATGTCGAGTAATTGGAGCCACCACCTTAGCTGGGGAGCTGCTACTCATAAATGGAGCATTAACGGAGCTTGGCTCCTTGCCAGTCACAGACATCCACAAGCTCATGAGCTTCCATGTTCCCTTCACCACCTGCTGCCACAGCAATACGTATATATATGCTTATAAGCGCGTACGTTCAGCAGCAAGGTTTCGGTAATGAAAATTTAGAAGGGCAGCCAGAGAAGCTATAAGCAAACATTTACCTTAGTAGCTGCATGAGGAGCTGCATTAAAAAGAGTATTATTGTGCTCTGCTGCTGCAGGGGGTGCAAGCTCTTCCGATTTGAAGGTAACTGCAGGTACCAGCTCCAGCCCATTGATCTTTGCATGCACTAGCTCCTCTGTTGTCAGATCATCTACAAAGCACCAGCATATAGGTGCATCGAAAACTATGCAGCATTTACGTGCATCAAAAGCATGCATAGATTGCAATATTAAGCATTAATAAGTAAGCAACTCATAATGCAATATTAAATAAGAACATATTTACTAGCTTTAAGATCACTGCATTAATCAACATTCAGGACTAATCATTAAGGATAGGCACATTGCAATATTACAATCCCACCATAAGCATTCTGCTATCAATAGGCATGAGGCTATATTAAGCTAACCATGATTAGACATCATGACAAACTTATACAATTGCATACCGGGGAGTGGAGATGTAGGAACGCTCCTGCATACAACTACTGAGGATATGTGGTTAATTAGCATTATGTAAGCTATAGACGTTGCGATGAGCATCATACTGCGCTGCGCCTGGCACTTAATAAGCAAGGTCGTCATTGAACGTGCAGCTGTGAATATTGCTTCGTGGGTCGCATATGTACTAGAAAGCACCGCGTTGCCTGTAGCTAGAGATATGTTGTACGAGTGTGTGCAAGTGCAAAAGCATAGCAAATTAACGACTGTGAATATTGCTTCGTGGGTCGCATATGTACTACAAAGCACCGCGTTGCCTGCAGCTAGGTTTGTGCGAGTGTGTGCTAGTGCAAAAGCATAGCAACTTAATGAGTGTGTGTCGCATATGTACTAGAAAGCACCGCGTTACCTGCAGCTAGAGATATGTTTGTACGAGTGTGTGCAAGTGCAAAAGCATAGCAAATTAACGGCCTGTCTCTCTACAGTATTGTGGCTTTCACTTGGAAATGCAGGCATTTTTTATATAAGAAAGACAGAGACAGAGGTGTGTGGAGGTAGGGGTGGTGGAGGGGGTGCAGAGAGAGACGTAGTGGTGGCGGTAGGAGTCGTTATTATGACATGCATACTGATCAGATTATGCATGATTAAAGAAGAGAGAGAGGAGAGAGACAGATTGTGTGTGCGCGCATGCGGCCGGCCGATTGCAGGCGACTATGGATGTGGTGCTATTAAAGAGAGAGAATGTACATGATTCTCTTTCTCTCTTGAGATTCTACAACTATTTTATTGCATCGATAGCACCTACGTAGCAAT
Source organism: Adiantum capillus-veneris (assembly GCF_014529385.1). NCBI lineage: Eukaryota > Viridiplantae > Streptophyta > Polypodiopsida > Polypodiales > Pteridaceae > Adiantum > Adiantum capillus-veneris. The sequence goes on along the minus strand of NC_140953.1, from coordinate 69,886,169 downwards.
CTCATGCAAAATTCATTTCTTACAAGCACAAACTTTTTCGCAAAATCGACATTGCAATTATTTTAGTGATGGGAGAGAAAGAGAGTACAGAAATCATAACAAACTCGTCCAGTTGATCACCCCACCAGGGGGTTCTACATAACCATTCCTCTCTTTATTTTTTTCCATAAAGGGGGGCGCTGGTGAATTACCAAAAATTACAAGATATAGCCGATTACAAAACATGTAATTCTGGCAAAACAAAACCAGCCCATATTGAAGTCTATATTGATGACCATTCGACATAATTACATGCCCATTCAACATAATTACATGACCAATAAAGCGCATACACTTAGCGAGAAGCAGCATCCAAAGAATCAATTCACTAAGCACTTACTGAACATGTTGCATTAACCTAAGTCCATTGTTATACTACCTCTTGAGTTTTTCTCCTTCATTCTACAATCATCCATCATACGTTGCAGGTGAGTGTAGGATCCATCCAGAAGCACTTCTTGCTGTTGGTTAATATTGGCATTGTTGTAGTACCCCATGCAGTCTGAGAGCACTTTGAAATTGGCTTGATAAATGCGGCACTGGTCCAGCTTTAATTGATTTACCTGCACATTCAGATTAGCAAGAAGAGTTCTCAGACTTTTAGTCTAGTAAGCGTTATCAAACACCCTGTTATTCCTTTCCTTCCAGATTACCCATAAGAATTCTCCCCTTAGTTTATTCCATACAACTCAAAACGTGGAGATTGAATCCCCCAGCAGCAACTGTTTCCAACTCGCGCTGTAGCCCAACGCTGAGATTAATGGTGAAAGGATTCTCTGGCTGCCTATACAATGCAAAAAAGGTAGGGAATGTCTTGCACTCATCTATTGCAACTGACACATGTCCCAGACCCTAGTTCTGCCTTCAACATATGACTCCCCATCCAGACTGCCTTGTGCAGTATTAACCAGAGCAACACCAAATGCTTGGCTGGAATGTCGTGATTCCATACTGTCTTGAGTTTAAAATACCACTATCTTCTATGTAGTGACACATTCCATTTAGCATTAAGCAATATATGCACCAGTGTGGGTAGTGTAGGGGGAAGAGTAGGAGGGTTAGACAACCTACTCCCTTCTCTCCAATGAAGGGCTTTAGTAGAAGGGGGGTCATTGCTGGAGAGCATCGAATAACACTCATTGGGGAAATCTTCCCTTCTGAGTTTGACTAAATTTAATTCCCAAGGATGAAGCCGAGCTTTGTGAATGAGTTCAGAGTCGGACAGCCATCTGTGCTCCTCCTTGTGCCAAATATCTTGCCACTTTGACAGTCCTTTTTGATGGTTGTACGTAGTTGCCTAGGGTTGAGAGGGGCTACGGGAGGGAGGGACCACCACAATGAGTCATTACTTATGAGGGAGATACTATGTTTAGAGTCCGAGTTTACTCTGATACGGCTTCAGCTATATCTATTCCATGAGCTCCATAAGGAAATTTGAGAAGGTCTGATCCACTAGCATTGACTTCAGCTGGTCCAAAGAAGATAGTCACCCATGGGAGGCCAATCCACCCTTTTGCCTCTTTAATCTTGAATTTAGGGAGGTTCCTGAATAGTAGTACTTCCCACTCATCTTTGTGTTGTTCTATAGCCCTAATGACTAACTTAGCAGCTTGTTTATCTGCCCAAGAGTTGATGTTGGTAAGACCTAGCCCCCGTTCTTCCTTTGGGAGACAGCAAATGCTCCATTGCACTTTTTCCATTCCTTTTCTAAGAGGGTCTCCTGACCATAAGAAGTTCCTACAAACCTTGGTGATGTTTTTTTAGGTGTGAGTCCGGGGGACGCCATCATGAAAGGAAGAAGAGTACATAGCTAGATAGAAAATGTTTGACCACAATAGTCCTACCTGCTATAGCTTGAAAGCCTAACCATCTGATCATCTTAGTGGAGAATCTCTCCATCACCCATTGCTACCTCTGTCTCAGTGGAACTCAGAATCCAAATGGTATGCCTAACAACCTGAAGATGACACCATCTTGTAGTATCTTGCAGCCCTGGTTAGTGATCCAATCAGGGAGGGAAGAGTTAGAAGAACAAATTCCCGTCTTGTTGTGGTTTATTCGGGAACCTGAAGCTCTGCAAAAAATGTCTAAACACTCCTAGAAGGCCTCTAGTGATTGGTTTTCATTCTGAAGAAGTCCATTAGTATCATCAACAAACTGTGATAGACATTGTTGTTTCCCATTTGGTAACAATATGCCCTTGTGTATACCACTTTCCATTCTGGCTTTTACTAGCCAGTTGAGAGCATCTACAGAGATGGCAAACAATAGTGGAGCTAGAGGACATCCTTGCTTGATTGACAGGTTTAGAGGGAATGAGCATTACCTAGTAGAGTGAGGACAAACCTTACAAGATTGGGGCGAAACCATCATGGTCAAGCTTTCTAGAATAAATGACCATTCCAATTTGTCATAAGCCTTGTCAAAATCTACCTTTACAAAAATAAAGTCCTGCTGAGAAGATTCAGCATACTCAATTCCCTCCCACATGGAGATAACAACTTCCATTATTCTTCTTCCCTTTATAAATCCTTTTTGTTCAGCACACAACCATTCAGTGAAAGCAGGGGTGATTCTGATGGTTAAGGCTTTGGCAAACACTTTGTAAGCCAATGTTAAAATGATTAGGGGTCTCCAATTGGCGAGCAGGTCCTTAGGGCCTTTCTTATGCAGAAGCTTGATGATACCTGTATTAATTGAGGTAGGCAGGGCAGAGATTTGGACTACCTCCTCCCAAACTAGCAGCAATATCGGGGCTAATGTGTCTTTGAACGTCTGATAAAATTCCGCGGGAAATCCATCAATGCCGGGGGTTTTATTGATTTTGAGAGCCTCAATAGCTCTTCTAATTTCATGAACAATGAGAGAATCATCCAGTTGTTTGGCTATATGAGGGGGAATAACCTGTTTACGACCACTCGTTATGTGGGTTCTTGCCTGATGAATGGACTGGTCAATTGTTTCAACCGGACTAAACAGTTTAGAGAAATGCTCGTGAACTAGTTTGAGATTATGATCTTGTGATGTAGCCCAGCCTACCTCCCCAGTTAACAAAGGAATAGTGTCCCTTTGATGCTTCTTCCTGAGGCTTTTGAACATAGCTTTGGTGGGCTTATCAATCTGTCTTGCCCACCATTCTCTGAAAAAGGCAGCCGTGTGGAGAAGGGTGAGATCCTCCTCCAATATTAATTGATGTTTAAGTGTGCAAATCTGATCCTGAATGGCCACTTGCCCATTGGAAGAAGCTTCCAGCTTGATGAGCTCATTACAAATATGCAGATCCTTCCTTCTCTGCCTTATTTCAGTGACTCTCTTTCTGGACATGATTAGGGCCTTCTGAGTGTCTGCAATTGCTTTTGACCATGCTTTAGTTGGAGAGTATCCCCTAGAAAAGGACTGAGCCCAATTGTCTCTAACATTATCCTGAACTTCTTCAGGTTGGAATAGGGAGGAATCTGTATGAAACCAATGGTTTCTGACCTTGGTGTGTTTATCATCCAGAGTGATAACAAGAGGGTAATGGTTTGAAGCACAAGATGCGAGTCAAGGTTTGGCCTTGACTCTATTATAGAGTTAGGAAACTCCCATGCTAATATAGCATCTGTAGAGGCGGGCTTTTCTGGCATTATACCCCTTTGAGTAGTTTTGCCATGTGAAGTCACCCAGATTTCCTATGTCCCACAGGTCCATTTGAGCCTTTACAGCTTCCCACTCTTTAAGTTCAGCACCAGAGACAGTTATTCCCTTCTGCTGAAATCTATCCTCGAAACTTTCTACCATATTAAAATCTCCGAATATGATGACTGGGCCTACTAGGGTTTGAAGCTCCTGCCAAAGTTCAATCCGATTTCTAACGACCCTCTTGCATACGTTGACACTAGGACACAGTTGGTGGGGGCTTCAACCTTGATTGCTACCCAAAACTCCCCTGCTGAAACTCTTGAGATGTTCTAGTGGGTAGGAATACCCAGTGTTGTACCCCCTGAGCCTCTTGCATGTGAGGAATAGTGCCACACATGGTCCTTGGAGATTGTTGAGAGTCTCTGAGAGAGTTCCTCTCCATTGGTCTTTACTTTGTGAAGAGATATCACATCAACCGGATAGTTGAATAACCAAGACTTAATTTTCCAAGCTTTAGAGGGGTCAAATAATCCCTTTATGTTGCAGGACAGAATCTTCATCTATGGACACGGCGGTCTTTGCGGTTCTTGTTCTGGGATCTTGGAGAAGTCTGTACTACAGATTTATGGCCTCTCTTATTATCCTTATGCACATCCATGGGGCTGGACCCGCTTCTGCATTGCTAACCTGCATAGGGGCCACTTTCTCTTTGTTGACCTGCATAGGGGCAACATTCTCTTTGTTCCCTTCAGCTGAAGAGGAAGCTTTATTAAGTTCAATGGCTTATCATTGTCTGCCTTGTTGACCTGTGATTCTAACCAAGAGATAGTGTCCTCCTCCTCTTCTGAGTCCGGGCCTGATGATACACCTACTTCTGAATTTTTCCATTCCGGGAGAGAGGCTAACAAAGTAAATCGATTGGGGGTTCTCATCTTGGGTTTTTCAGCCGTGTGTCTCTCTTGCTTGGGCCTGTCATTCTTGGTAGCCTGATGAGCAGAGTTAGTCGGGGATGTATTAGATTTTGGGGGATGAGAGTCCTTGGACTCTTTGAGTTGTTCTGGCTTAGGGATTTTGTTGGGGCAGTCTCACAAATTAAATGCCCCTTGGTGCCGCAGTTGAAGCAGGAATTTGGGAGATACTTGTAACTGAGAGGTTGCTCAAAAAACTCAACATCGTCGAGTGCTATGACCATAGCCTGAGGCAGGTCCTATGATATATCCATTTCAATCAACGCTTGAGGGTGCCAAGAGGGAATGTAGTCCCCTCTTGGTCTCCCTCCCAAGACCTTACCCAACTGACACCCTATCACTCTCAAATGGTTATGAAAGTGTAGTGGCAGATTCGGAAACACAGGGCAATGAGAGAGGGCATCCCTTTCTGCATTATAGTTCTTATTCCATTTGAACAAGCACAAAGGAGTGGTCTTCAGTAGGGTAAGGGAGCCAGTTTAGAGATGAAATTTTTTGGCCCCCAGGTTAGATACATATCCACCCCCAATTTAGAGGCAAGAAATTTGGCATATTCCAAGAATCTTGCTTATGTGTCATGTTGTGATTTGCTGAAAAGTGTACCATTATTGGGTCTTGAGTGTCTCTAATGCTTCAAAATGCCTCAAAAGTTGAATTGTTTCAAATGGAGCATTCAAATAAAATATTGATTTTGGTATCATTAGATTCACCTTTTCATGAGGAATCTCGTGCAATACATAAATATTGAAAATGATGAGATTTGCAAAATCCCCCCCAAAAACATCACATTTCCACAAAACGCCTCTAAAATGGCTCCCTTACCATAGCCATTGTCCTGAGATGAGAATACGAAAGGCCATCTCTGCTGTTCTAAAGACAAACACATACTGATTTTTTGGGAGAGCCTGTATGGTTTCGACCTCCACCCCTAGTACTCCGCATTGATTCTTTATCCACCCCCGTAGGACCTCCGCAGGTGGTCGTGGGCCAACGAGGAGACCAATCAAAGCTCTGTTTTCTAAATCAAGTTGGGTTTTACGGATTTGAATAGCAGGAAGTACAACAACAGGCTTCCCTTCTGCATCCTACAGATTGTCTGTTGAAGCAGAGCCTCCGCCTCGTGGTTGTTGATTGAAGTGGGAAGAGTGAGGGGGGGTTGCAGCGGTAGGGCTTTCAGTAGCCCTAATAGGTACCCCTACTAGTGCGAAGGGAGAGGGTGACTGTGTGAAAAAGCCAGCTCCATGATTCACTAGTTTGAATACACACAACTAGTAAAAGTGCAAACTAGCAACTGTGAGACAGTTTCTAGTTGGTCAATCTAGTAAGTTTGTTACTATATGGAAAATGGTACTACCATATAGTAACTAAGTTGCTAGATCTAACTAGAAACTCTTCACACTTGCTAGTTTGACCTTACTGTGTCAAACTAGTTAATCATCTAGCAAATCCAAACTAATAAGTCACCTAGTAAATCTAAACTAGTTAATGACCTAGAAAATTTAAACTAGGTAGACATATAGAAAATCTAAACTAGTAGAATGTATGCTAAGTCAAATCTTTAAGTGATTCAGGAAATGATTTAATCAACTTAACAAGAGAGGTACATGTAACCAAATATGAAAGTTCAATAATATAATGTCACTTTCAAACACATAGAAGTTTCAAAGATACAAATCTCAATCTTCATTTGCCAACTCCACATCTTTGAGTGACAAAGCTCCTACCTTATCAAAATTGATACAAACTATGCTCTTCACTAAGAGCCAAGTCACTAAATCCTCACACATGGTAAAAGAATTGGTGTCACCCGCCTTCCTCTTGAAGAAGGAATGTGTTTTTTTGAGAGCAGTATAAGTAGGTTTTACAAGATGATAAATGTCTTCAACCTTCTTAGTACCAATCCATTTCATTAGAATGGCTTCTTTATCACTTACACATAACTCTCGTGCCTACAAAAAAATAACAAAGAGTATCAGTCATCATCTAGTTAAACTCTATGTGTATTAGTCAAAGTATAGTGCAAGTAGTACACCTAACAAAATACACACCTTTTTTTCTAAAACAGAGTTTTCATCAATAATACTCTCTTCTCTGGATCCACTTGATAGTTCCTAAACATGAAAACAATATAGTTTTAATCCTAGTTACCAAGATTTCATTTATATAGCTTAACTTAACCAATTTACCTTTTTGTTTTTGTTATTGGAAACCTTTGAAGCTTTCTCCTTTTTTTTTGAGAAGCTCCTGAAGCTTACTCGTAGCCTAAAAACACGACACACGACAACTTATAAAAGAAAGTAAAATCCAATATCGATCAAGCTACTCAACACAAATATATTATTAGCATACCTTTCTTTTTCGCACACTTTTTCTAGAGAGCAGATCTACGTTTGAATCGCAAAATTCACTTGAAGTGTTATCTTTCATTTTCTATATACCAAACAATCACAATAATCAAGCAATACAAAAAATGTATTTTATGCATCAAACAACATAACTTCAAACTCAAACCTTGTTCTCTACATGGTTATGATCAACACCATGTGAGCTCTCATAAGATTTTTTTTCTTCCAAAGCAACCCCAAAGCTCACATCTGATATAAATCTTTGATACTCCTAAATAAAAAATAATCATAATTTAAGTGAAATATAAATATAAATATATATATATATATATATATATAGATAGAGAGAGAGAGAGAGAGTACTTTTGAACATACCTCATAAGCATCATTTTCTTCATCATTATTTTGCCAAGGAATTTCTGGAATATATACTTCTACATCTTCCTAAGTTTTCATAAATAAACCATAAACAAATTTAACTTTAAGAACACACATTTAGAAGCTCAAGATGAATAGTGTGTAGTAACCAATGACTCACATTAGCTGGTGCCTCCTTTTCCATCTTGTTTTCAATTACCACAATAGTATCCATGTCAGTAAGCTTTGCCAAAGCATTGTCATCGTGAGCATTCTCTACCTATTGAAAATAAAATGTAGATGAAACAAAGCATCAAATAAGCCACTAAGTATTCATGCTAACTATCTTATCATTTTGTTAGGAGAATCATCTTTATCCAAGTCATTGGATTCTCCATGTTGCATCCCAACATCCTTATCATGTAAAGCATTATTTATGGCCTATATTTGCATTAAAAATATCTTGTAAGTATAAAACACACAAAAAACATAACTTTATTAATGCATTAAATAACCATACCGTAGATCCACTCGAGGAAGACGTTGATTGGTGGGCCTTTCGTTTGGTATACTTACGCTTAGCGGCAAGAGACTTGATACACCATAAATAAATATCCTCCTCCTTCCAAGGATAAGAAGCTCCATCTATGACAATGTCTTTGAGTTTGCCTATGTTGTCTCCAATGATGCTCATAACTTGACTCTTTCGTTCAAGATTGTTTCGAAGGTCACCAATAGAGTCAACTTTTGCAAACCATTTTCCCACCTCCCCATAGTTAGAGTATAACACTCTATATTGATCCGGATGATACTTCAAAAGAAAATTTCTACCATAAAGCTTCCCTGCATCTCTATGTGTGGGAGGTGGAGGTCTAAACACCTGGTCATATATCTCTGGATCATATTCAGCTGCAGAAGGTGGATCCCCATGTGTAGTAATGCTAGTAGGATTTCCTAAAATTCTTCTGTTCCCAGCATAATTGGCTCTCCATACACTCAACTCTTTGAGAGATTCATCATGAGGTTTCGAAAGCAATGCAGCTAAAATAGATTGCGGACAACTCAAATTTACCCTAACAAAGTCAAACAAACACACACATATAAAAATAATTAACAACCACAAATAAAAACAAGTTAAATCACTTTAAAAAAAAGAGGCTTAAGTCAATATAGACATATCTAAGTAGTGGGTTACAAAATTAAATATAGACTTGACACATTGTATACATGCTCAAGTAGTGGGGTACAAAATTAAATGTAAACTTGACACATTTTAGACATGTTCAAATAGTGAATTACAAAATATAATCATTCATTGGAGCGCCATATAATAGGTACCCAACGATCAAGCTCCCCTAGCTTAGTGATCTTCTTCTTCTTCACTACAACCCAACCTTCGAGCAGAAACAGACAACTATCCCAACTTCTCCATTCGATTCATTCTCCTCTATTTGAACTTTCCAAATATTGCTTTGATGCATAGGAGGCTTTAGTATAGCAAGCTTTGCCATTTTTTCCTCACAGTTTATTTTCCTAACCACGGTATGCTTCAATTGTTCCACACCTCCATTTTCGATGCATACTTTTACTATATCATGCTCTTGGAGCCATAAAGGAACATTTCCACATTGTCCTTCCTCTAGCAATCTATCCCTTCTCTTTAAGTTTTTCACTTCATAAGCTATGAACTTATGTCCTCGCGATAATGGCATTGGAATAAACTTATGTAGCAAAGATGAGATTAGGTGAATACAATCCCAAGTGAAGGGCAATGATATCTTTTCAAGGACACTCATTCCTGTAACTGTATCAATAAGTAATCGTTCTGAATGAGTATCACCTACAATGCATTGCTTATAGTATCTCCTTGCAAAGAAAAGCATGGACTTTCCTTGATGCTGCATAGAGAAAAAAGAAGTTATAGAAGCTTTCCAATGGCCCCTTTCCTCTACTTGTTGATTTACATCATCAAACTTCACCACCACATCAGAGCCAACTTTGTATATTTCCCCTCTGAAGAGAACCTTGTCATACGCCTTTACTTCTGCAATAGGAATGCTTGCTTCAATGTTCCAAAAGCTCCTTAAAAAGGTAGACTCCTCACTTGTTGGATTCCGATAAACACATCGCTTCTTTGAAATTGCAATGCCTTTGAGAAGAAGGCTATCTATACATGACGATCTTTGACCATGTTTCAACATGGTATTCCACAAAGATTTCGCTGCACCAATAGACGAAACAATTGCTAAACCATCCATATGTTGCAGTGGACACTCCTCTGAGTAGTCTTCTATAGCGGAGTTACTGAAAGTGCCACCCATAGAGGCATGCAAAGATCTTAAGAATCTTTGTTCCGAAAGAAGCCCATCACTGTCTGATTGCACAATCTGAAAAAATCTAGTAAAGAACTTCTTCAAATAATATTGGACAAATGATTCTTCATCCTGCATATTATTTGTCTTGATGGTGCTGTATATCTTTACAAGACGCTCACAGATATAACACCAGTACCGATCATGTAGACCATGACGTATATCACATCATCAAGAAGCTCGATCACCACTTCCAGCAACATGTTCCAAGGGAGAAGAATTTGCTCCGAAGTATTCTTCCGTTCGAATTCTCCAAGATTGTAGAAGTGATTTTACCACTTGAATATCAACAATGGACCAGCCATGATCTCTAGAGTAATTGTAGAAACTATGAGCTATATCAATCAATAAATAGCCCAGAACTTGCATCTGTTCATCTATCCCATTGACTCTCCTTAGAATATAAGGAAGACACCACTGAATAAATTTTTGATTCTCCTCATCCTTAAAAGAGTCACAATAGACACTTGGAGCATTTGGCCACCGTCCATATCGAATTGAGCTAGGCATCACCTTGGTGAGTTCTCTCAGAACTGCATCTATCTCCTTCTTTTGAGAAGCATCGGCCTTCTGAATTAGATGTGAAATATACTTCTTAAATATATTTAATGACATTGTGTGCATCACATCGTACACGCAGTCAAGGGATACATCACACTACAAGAGGCTCTTCACATTAGCGACGCTCACACAGCGACGCTCAAAAAAAAAAATCCCGGCGTCGCTATGAGCGTCGCTATAAGCGTCGCTATAAGCGTCGCTATGAGCGTCGCAAATTTACAAAGAAATTTGCGACGCTTATAGCGACGCTCATAGCGACGCTCATAGCGACGCTCACTGGGGTAAAAAAAATAACCGAGCGCGCCCAAAAACTCAGATCTCAGATCTGAGTTTTTCGGCGCCCTCAAGCAAAGAGCAGGTAACGCTCTCCCTCACTCTCTCTCTCTCTCTCTCTCTCTCTCTCTCTCTCTTTTTCTTTTACACACACACACACACACACACACACACACGAGGAGAGGAAGGAGAGCCAGGTATGCTCCTTCTCTCTCCTCATTCTCATGTTCCCTTCCCCTCTTTCTCTCTCCATCGCGCTCTCTCTCACACACACACACATACACACACACATATAGTGTTTTTGAGAGAGAGAGAGAGAGAGAGAGAGAGTGCAAAAACGCACACATACATAAACAAAGAATGCACACACACATTGAGAGAGAAAAAGAGAGAGAGAGCATGCATAAACAAAAAACGCACGCATTGAGAGAGGAAAAGAGAGAGAGAACATGCATAAACAAAAAACGCACACATTGAGAGAGGAAAAGAGAAAGAAAACATGCATACGATCCAAAAAAACGCACACACATTGAGAGAGAAAGAAAGAGAAACTAAGGGAGCGTCGTAGGAAACTAATTAAAATTAAAAGACCTAAAGATCTAGCCGACGAGGAGTTGAACTGAAGACCTATTATTCAAGAGAGAAATGGCATAATCAATCTATCATACTTGGCATGAGTGATAGAAAGGTTATACCATTTATCTCTTTTTATTGGCACACACATCCACACACGCGCACACACACAGGAAGAAGAGAGTTATAACGTCGTAGGAAACTATTTTAAAAGACGTTAAAGATTAGGTTATATGTAGACTTACATTAAATTAGATTTAGGTTTATTTTTAACTAGATTTACATTTATTTAAGCTAGATTTAGATTTATGTTATATTAGATTAGATGCGGGTCTCCATAGACTGCGATGCCTGCATGAAGCGGGTGAAGAAAGCCCTCAATGGAATATAGGGTATTGCTGCCTTCACTCATAGTGGGCTCCGTCGATCCAAAAGTACTGGTGAAATGTCTTCAGAAGATAGGGAAGAAGGTGGATCTTCAGGGCGGCAAGAGTCACTACATCCCCGACACAATGACCATCTAGACAACCTCTAGTCATTAGACTTACGTTAAATTAGATTTAGCTTTATTTTTAGTTAGATTTACGTTTATTTAGATTTACGCTTATTTACGTTAGATCGAGTCCACGCAAGAATTACTTACGGTTTAGGGTTTAGAGTTAGACGAACAGTGAAAAGATCTACTGTGAAAAGATGTTAAGATGAAGTGAAGTGCTACAGCTAGAGAAGAGGCAAAGGGATTTTGTCCACTACATGCAGTATCATGTAGACGTGGGTGTCTAGATTTCTTGTACCCACAAATATAGGTATTGACCAATAAAGACGAGATTATAACCCGGTGGTTCTGATCTCCGTGCACCTCTAGACCGAGGTGTGCGGGGATTGGACATGACTAGAGAATGTGAGGTAAAGAGAGAGAGAGAGAGAGAGAGAGATAAGATGAAGAATGCCAATAGAATATTAAATTTGTTGTCTAGGTTATAAGTTTTTTATCCTCATTATGAGTAGCGACGAGGATGTGGGACCGTCCAACCGAAACACCTATCTCTCAACGAGGGTCTTATGTCCTTGTAATCAATGCAAGCATGCTGTGCGACGGACAAGACGTGTTTCTTTGCAGCACGTTCGTGAATTTGGCGAGTTCGATCCATCTATTATAGATCGAGTTGTTGCCAATTATAACTCGTCGGACTCTGACGCTGGCCAACAAGCAGCAATCTTGCAACCCAATAGACGTATTCGCAGGCGCTTTGGTCAAGCAGCATATGTGAGGCCACAAGATGTAGCCTCTGACAGCTCGGGGGATGATCATGCAGAGCACATTCCCAACGAGGCAATGTTTGAGCCCGAGATTGATGAAATGATCGAGACGATCATGGATTCAGAAAGGCTTATCTATGATGATATGAAAAGTGAAGCCGATACATCATTGTATAATGGAGCACGTATGTCTAGATTGAAAGCACTCCTGGTTCTTCTCAACATGCAGGCAAAGTTTGGATGGAGTGACACTAGCGTCACAGCGCTTTTCAGGTGATCTATTACAATTAGTTTACTTTAATAGAACTCATGGTGTATAATGATCTGATAGATTTTTACACGACTGTATCATATTTTTATGTTGTGTAGATTGCTGAAAGAGCACATTCTACCAGCTGACAATGTGATGCCAGATTCCCGAGATGAAGCAAGAAAGATTTTGCGAAACTTGGGGATGGATTACAATTCTATCCACGCTTGTCCTAATGACTGCATTCTTTTCAGAGGGGAATACACAGACATGGAGAAGTGTCCGAAATGTGATTCCGAAAGATATCGAGTAGATCTCCACGGGACAAAAATTCCACAAAAGGTTTTGCGACATTTTCCTTTGCTTCCTCGCATCAAGCATTTCTTCGAATGTAAGTCCATGGCCGCCCTAGCATCATGGCATGAGGAGAATAAATCTTCGGATGGTGTGCTACGAATTCCTGCAGATTGCGCAGCCTGGAAACATATAGATGGAACATGGTCGGATTTTGCCAGGGAAGCTCGAAATTTGCGCTTAGGCCTGGCTATGGATGGCGTAAATCCATTTGGTCAAAGATCAACATCTTACAGTGTATGGCCCGTTGTCATCGTCAACTACAACATTCCACCGTGGTTGACTACGAAGAAGGGGCACCTATGGCTAAGCTTGATTGTGCCAGGGCGATATAAAGTGGGGAATATGGATGTGTATCTTCGTCCACTATTGGAAGAGCTACAACAATTGTGGATTGGCATAGAGGTGGTGGATAATATGAGCCAACACACAGGACGACGGAATGCTTTGATCAGAGGTATTCTAATGTGGACCATGCATGACTATCCCGGGCTAACAGAATGCTCAGGTGATCTATTGACACTCCTCTCTCAGACACTGTAAATCTTGTTTTTCCCCATAGTTGATCTATTATCATGTGTATACATGCAGGGCTTCAAACAAGCGGATACAGAGCATGTGTCACATGTGGACCTAGACTGAATGCACGTAGGGCACCCTCACTGAAGAAGCAAATCTACGAAGGTCATCAAGCGTATCTTCCGGAGAATCATGTGTTACGCGACGGCTTTTTGGAAAGAGAGCCACCAAGGATGTCTGCACAAGCATGGTTAGAGCAGAAGGAGACGTGCGATGACGGATTGCCTCCAGGGATGAAGAGACTATCTCTATGGTACGAGTTACCATACTGGCCTCGACTCGTGATCAATCACTTGCTCGATCCAATGCACATATTCAAGAATGTGGGTAATCTACTATGGGACCATTTGACCGGCAAGAAAGATACTTTGGGAGCCAGAGTTGACCTTAGAAATGTGGATCGTATGGAGCAATATTGGCCGCAAACAGCGTCTGATGGATCGATAAAACTTCCTAAAGCACCATGGATTTTCACAGGAGCCCAAGAACGCAAAGTAAAAGAGGCCATTCGATCTTTGCGGACCCCCACTGGCGTAATGCACTCGCTCCGAACGTGTTTTACTAAAGAAGGAAAGCTTACCGGTTTGAAGTCACACGATTGGCATAAAATGTGTCAGGTACGTTCATAGTGGACTTTAATATCATTGCATAAAATGTGGACTTTAATATCATTGCTGCACATACTTTACAGTTTATTTTACCGGTTGCCATTGAGGGATGTTTGTCTCTCGACATCCGTAACACAATCTACAAACTTGCAAAGCTGGTGCAATGGATCTCACAAAAGGAGATCGACGTAGACTCCATACCATTCGCCAAACTAAATGCTGCGGAGCTTGTGTGCATGTTTGAGAAACATTTTCCTACTACAATGCTAACCATTCAGGTGCATCTTCTTATTCACATAGTTGATGAGGTGGAAATAGCTGGCACAGTTCATTCCAGATGGATGTTCTTCTTAGAGCGTTTCATGAAAACGCTTAAGGGATATGTGCGTCAAAAGGCACGTCCGGAGGGTAGCATGGCAGAAGGTTGGTTGGTATCAGAGTCCCTAGTGTACATTGGAGAGTGGTTAGACGGATTTGATAAATCCCGGGATACGCTATGGCGAACCATAGATGATGAGCGCATATCTGGGATTGTCATGTGCAATCTCGGTGTTGAGAAGAAGATGACGGAAGATCTAGAGGCTAAAATCAACCGATTTTGCATGCTTCACAATCCAGTGATGCAAAAGTGGATTTCACAATATGAGGATGCAAAGCAAGAGCGACAAAGGGCACGAATCGAGTGGAGACGGGGAAGACGACCACCGATGCACTATCCAGCGGTTCTGGAGAGCCTACCAACCTTCATGAGCTTAAGATGGTTGCACAACCAATTGAAAAGCGCACAACAATGCGGTGACGAAGTGACTGAAGAAGAGTGGGAGTACTCTCGGGGTTGCGCGACCAAGGTAAGTTTGCAATGTACGACTAGCAAGTGACTTTATTTATAAACGTTTGAACGGCCACTCATAATCTTTGTTCGTTGTAGTATAAGTCATACACAGCAGCATGGTGTAAAGGTCGACATTTTAGGGTGGAACGAATCGACAAAAAGCGTTTTACTCAAGATTGTGGAATCATGGCAAAATTTGAACAGTCTAGTCGACGATGTTCCTCTGATGCAGATCCCGTGGTGGCGGAACTCACTTACTTCGGCACGCTGCAAGAGATTTTGAGGATCGATTACAGAGGATTTTTTGTCGACTTGTTCGACGTGCAATGGTTCAAGATAATCATGGAGGGTCGAAACGCTACTGTGCGTAGAGGAGAGTCTGGTTTTCTTGAGGTGGATTCTACTAAGAAATGGACTGACCTAAGAGACACTTTCGTACTACCCGAGCATTGTGAACAAGTAAGTATATAAATAGTTAACATCCCCCTTTTACAAGTTATGTGCTTGAAAGCTCTCATGTAAGCTATGTGGCTCTGGCAGGTAGTATTTCATCCTACAAAGTCTACATCAAACTGGTGGTACGTCATAGAGGTAGCCCCTCGTAGTGCAAGGACGTATGAAGGCTACCATGTGCCAATCACAACGACATCAATGGAGGAGATCAGAGAAGATGCTCAATCAGAAGCCGCTGCGGTGGTGCCAGACGAGCATCAAGATGCTACTGCTCTATATGGGGTGCATGCAGAGGAGCTACAAAATGAAACAGAGGATATGTGTTTAAACGGAGAGCTCTATATAGATATAGGAAGTTATGCTGAGTTATGCGAGGATGAGAGAGAGATCTCTTAAAGCCACAAATATTGTATTTGAACAATTTTGCTCCGTGCTGTAAAAGCTCTAGCTCTTTTGATTGAAAATTCTGAGTTTTCGACTTGCCTCTTCTACCACTCGATTCATTGCGTCATTGTATTTATATGCGTCATTACGTCATTGTATTTAATGGTATTTGCGTCATTGTCTACTCTATTCATTCAATATTAAGTTTAAATATTCGTGTGTTTAATGCAGGTATGGATGATGAGGAGTTTCTTTCTTCTTTGTCACCGCAGCAGAGACAGTGGTACGTGGAGCGTCATCGCTCTGGCGCATCATCGCGCGTTCCTACACCATCCGCATCTCCCTCTCTTTCGGAGCATTCGGCGCGCTCCGAAGCTTCGGCGTCGACGAGACGAGCGTCACACTCTTCTAGACACCGGCGCTCTAGTGGTGGCGGTGGCGGTTGTTGTGGGGATTCCGCCACCGATGCCTCCACACCGCCTCGTGTTCGACGAGGCTCTTTACCCTCCCCTTCTTTGCCCGCCCCCACACCAGCCACAGCATCGCCGTCTACGCCAGGTTTTGCACGGCTGACTGTTCCTAGAAGCTACACACCTCTACCTACTCCGCCAGGAGCCACCCCACTCGACACTCCTCGCTTCGGGGCCCAGACGCCGGTGGAGACACCTGACGTCCGTACCCCCATCGACACGCCGCTAGAGACCCCTGCCGGGACACCCAGGTTCACGCGTCACCGGCCAGAGGGCTTGCCTTACTCCGTCGACATCATCGGCGGCATCATCATGGATGATGACGGCAAGAAGGTGATCTCGCGCATGCGTGGTCTTTGCTCTCAGCTGTTTAGACACTATATACTAAACAAATGGAGTGAAGTACCAAGTGATTTAAAAAACAGAGTCATCAGCATACTTCATGATGAGTTTCCCGTTCCAACACGGGATCAGCGCTTCAATGAAGACCTGATGAAGATTCGAATGCGCGAATACTGCAAACACAAGCGTTCCGAAGTGCAAAAAGCAATCAAGAATGGGTGGAATAGGCCAGATTGGCTGGCCAAAGAAGATTCGTAGAATGCGAAGAAAGCAGCGCGCGAGAATCCCGACAAGTGGAAGCAACAAAAAGATGCAGCCAGAGCGCGAGTAGAGGCAGGGAGCTCGCACCACTTGGGGAGCGGTGGATGGGCATCATTTGAGGCCGATTTTGTAAGTCTTTTCACATTGCTCTTTATGCATGTTCGATAGTTTAGGGTTTATGAGTTTTTTAGTTCTAACATAATGAAATCTTTGTATGTTTTGACAGTGGTCGATGACAGGACGTGATCCCACACCGTACGAGCGCGAGTACGCAGGCAGGAAGGGCTTAAACGCCCTGATGGACATTCTCAGTTCTCGCAGCGGCATGGTTAGTATTACGGTTTACTCTTTTTTATTTTTTGTATTGTTTTATAAATGTCGTTATATGTTTATACTTACTGAAAACTGTCTTATTGTCTTTTTTTGCAGAATCCGACAGATACGCCGCTTGGACGCGATGAGACGTCTGATTAGACGACGTCAGTTTAGCCGTAGCTAGATAGCATTAGTTTAGGGTTTCTCATAGCTTATGTATCATGAGACGGATTTTATACGTCTTTTTGAACCATGTATATTATTACATTTGTCACCGCAATTCCTTTTGCCAATCAATTCTTTATGCCTATGATGTTGTACAATTGTCATTATTACATTTGCCAATCAATTCAGTTTGTCTATGATGTGTACAATTGTCAATTTTGCAAACAATGCGTCTTGTGGGTGACTATTTTGGGTCTATTATTTATCTTTGCACTTTTTTTAAAAAGTGAATCAAGTACAATATGGTTGATGGGTGGCAGGGCATTCAATGCCCTGCCACCAAAAAAATATTCTCTCAGGCGTCGCTATAAGCGTCGCTATTTATGGCTCTGTAGCGTCGCTATATGCGTCGCTATACTCTTCTGTGAGAGCGTCGCTATAAGCGTCGCTATAAGCGTCGCTATATAGCGACGCCTATAGCGACGCATATAGCGACGCTCTCGTAGCGACGCTTTTAGCGACGCTTATAGCGACGCCGGGGGTTATAAAAACCCAGTGTATTTCCGTCGCTAAGAGCGTCACAAGAGCACATAACCTCTTGTAGTGTCAAAACCATATAAGTCAGTAAGTCTCCACAGGATGGAGACCCCTGAGAGACCTGATTTTTTCAAGGATGCTGCCTTTTCAACTTGTGTACAACATCTCCTGGCTTCCTCCAAAGCAGCTTTCATCTCACCAACTGTTCTATGTGGCGGTGGAAATCTACTTTGATAGCGATTTTCATTATAAACATATCGACCATCCAGTTTTGTACCATCTTTCACTAGAGTTGCTTGTGCCTTGTCACGCCTGCAAAAGTCACTTCCTCCAGTTTTAAACATGCCTATCTTGCACTGTGCAGGGTGGTCTCCAGTAACCATCATCACCATGGCGCCTATCGTGCACAACTTTGAATAACCTTCAGGATCCTCAAAAACTTTTTCTACTGGATACTCATATATCACATCCACTCCATGAAGATATAACTTCTCTAGCTCATCCACTAAAGGAGTTAAGCATGTTGCAAAAACATCGCCAGAGCTCTTTATACTCTTTTTACAACTTTGCGGGATAAACAATACTGGCAAGACCTCTATGGTGGAGTTGGGACCTGCATTAAGCAACAAAATCTCCACAGCACCACAACTTTTTTGAGTCGTCCGGGACGTCTGAAAACCGTCCCAATGAAGCAACAATGCTACATTACGGGGATCACCCTGACCACACCATCACACATCTTAGCATTGAAGATGAGTGAAATAATGTCACAAAAATTATACATGAATAACTAACCCCTTGAAATTTCTTGTTGCATTGAATATCTTCCAAGCATTTGAGACACATGAATTGATAAGCTCCTTTATCTGCATCCCATCCTCTTTGCAAGGCTTCATGTCGCTTAGAGCTTGGAAAAGTGGTGTAGATCTTTTTGCACACTGGATTAGAGCAAACCACTGGTACGTAGCTCATATAAAACCATTGGATCCCAGAAATCTTTTACTTCTTGGAACTTCGTTCCATTCCAGAAATCAACGATCCTTCTTTGTGCATCGTTTAAAATTTCAGGAAGCCATTCTTGCTTATGGCGCCATACATTCAACATCTCATGACAAAATGTATTGCATTTAGTCAAAAGCTTTAACTGAGGTCCAATTGGTATATAGTCGAAAGATAGCATACACTTCCTTGGCTTTTCACAAACGGGGCATTTTTCACAACACTGAAGGCAATCTCGCTTTAGCTTTTTAGAGCGAGGTTCTCTAGAGCATAAACACTTTGGCATTTCTCCAATAAAATTATCTTCCGAACTTGGTACGTTGAAGGAGTTGTGGCGGATGCCTTGCCCCTTGATATCCTATGCAGACACGATAACGTTGGGCAGAAATCATTCCGAGCCCTTTCAGCATTGTCTGTAGTTGGTCCCAACATGCAGGGACTCTAATACCACTAAGGTCTCCTTCCCATGTAGATGGGATCTGAATTAGCAGTCTCGCTAAACTTGGCTTGGCGCTTGGACAACTGACCTTTGACCCCCCAAAATCGTCGAACATCAAGCGAAGCATTTTATCTTGTACACCTATTGGTAATCGATGTTCATCCCATAGAGATTGTAGTTCCACTACTCTCTCAATGAGCTCCATGTACAAAATAGAGAAATCATCTTCTAGAACATCATTGGTGTCCATGGGAGCCTCATTTTGGCTTTGATCATCCACTTCTGCCTCAAATGACATGTGTTCACGGTCACTTGAGTCTTGCACATGATCGTAGGTGAAGTTCTCGCTTGATAGCCCATGTTCAGCTAAGCCAAACTTATTTTTTAAGCTATCATATTTTTTTAAGAGATCTTGATGACGATAATAGGTCGAAGCATGAACTTGTCGACCGCCTCCGCAATACAGTGAGCAACGGCAAATAGTGTGTCTTTCACCCTTACTAACCCTTTCCACTCTATTAATTGGACCAATAGAGGGAGAAACTTGGGGTTCAAGAAAATTTGACATAGTTGTAGGTGTAGATAGAGGTGTAACAAGAGCTGACGTGGAAGGGAAGTCTGACTCTAGCTGCATCCTTCTCCTTTTACTTACTGATGGGTGGACTTTTCCCAGTGCATCTTGTTGACGGTGATAATAGAAAGTCCTCTTTGTTACAAAAGCACACCCATTTAATAAGTGTTTGCAAAGGTAATCGCACGAGCACTTCCAAGATAGACTTTGACTCATGACTAATAAACACTCTATATTTCAGAAAGAATTCTTACGTCAATACAGATTTGAGATCATCATTAAGAAAGAAAACAAAGCAAGAATAGAAGTTTTGATCTTTTTTTAATGAAAGAAGATGACACACTTTAAATAAGAACTTTCTTAATCACAAATTATAATCATAGCCTGGAGCATCTTCTACAACCAATGGAGGAAGAACACAACTCCAAATTTTCTTGTTGGGTATGAGGCTTAGTAAAAGCTTTAGCCTAGAGTGAATTACATCAATAGGCATACTTTGGAATCCTAGGGTAGAGATTTTGTAACCAGATACAAGCCCAAGACATGCTTTCAATGATAGCACACCCAATTTTACATGCCACCCTATAGAATCGTCTATAAAGATGGTTACTACACATGTGGGAGGCCCATCTTTGCCAAATAAATAATAGAAAGACTCTGGCCAATGATCTATGTTGACTCCGTTTTCCTTCAAGCCATCAACAACGCTTTTCACGAGGTCAAAGCGAACCTTATAAGCTCTTGCTTTCATAACATTCCAAGGCAATTCTTGATCTTTTTCCATAACGACAATGTGATTACAAATACCTAATAAGTTTGAAGTGGTAATTATTAAAATCTCTCTCTCTCTCTCTCTCTCTCTCTCTCTCTCTCTCTCTCTCTCTCTCTCTCTAAATACACATCAAGTCTACGCACCCAATAATTAGATCTCTTTTTTACCCTCATTATTCAACAAATATAAGACATTTTAGCGTAGTTGCCGACAAAGGTTTCAAATTTAACCTACAAACAGGAGTGTTGTCCTTATTTTCTATGGTTAAGAAAAATGTTTTAGCAAGCCTACGCTCTCTCTCTCTCTCTCTCTCTCTCTCTCTCTCTCTCTCTCTCTCTCTCAATGCATATCATAAAATATATTTCATGAGCTTTGCTCAATAAACAATATCACCATGTTTAGGAAAAATGTGTCTCAACTTAATATCGTGCCATTTCTAGTTTCAAATTTAACCTAGAAATTAACGAGAGTCTTGTGCTTATTTTCTATGGTTAAAGAAAAGGTTTTGGCAAGCCTACTCTCCCCTCTCTCTCTCTCTCTCTCTCTCTCTCTCTCTCTCTCTCTCTCTCTCAATGCATATCATAAAATATATTTCAATAAATCTAGTTTTTTTGAGCTTGCTCAATAAACAATATCACCATGTTTTCAACGTGTTGAATTAGTGTTTAGGAAAAATGTGTCTCAACTTAATATCGTGCCATTTCTAGTTTCAAAAATGTTGGTTGAGGGCAAGAGGATAAGGAGAAATTCCACCACAAAATAGAAAAAAATAGTGTAAAAACCCAAAAAATATCCTAATTTTTAAAAATTTCCTACTCAAGGAAAGGAGTTTTGTATGTTTAGAAAAATGATTTTTCCTGAACAGGCTACTGTACTTTAATTTAACTATTAAATAGCTGTGTTAAATTAAAGCTATCAACGATTTAATTACCAAAGCTTACTTGGATATTGAGTTGCCGTCTGCTGTGGAGCTAGCAGTCCCAAATTCGTTGAGAAGGAATATTATTCAGCACGCACCAGCCGACACGGTCTATATAAGTAGAGCTAAGTCGAAGCTGCAGCAGCGAGAATTCGAAGACGGCGCTGATCGAGGCTCGTGGGTATCGCCAACCCTAGCCACTAAACAGTTAATTGATGAGCTGAGACGCAATATAATTGGGCCGGGGCGATGTCTGTAGAATTGAGCAGCACCTTAATTCTATATAATTAGAAGCTCTTTATAATTAGAGCAGCACGGCCGGCACCGCGAGCAGAGCGCCGCTCCTGCGTGTATGTAGAGGAGCAGCAGTAGTTGTGTATGTGCGCGTGAGTATATCTCCATGCCAGATCTTAATGCTAAACTGTGCAGAGGTTGCGAGCTAGGGCAGTGCGATATCGATGCAGGCTTTCTCCTTTTGGCTCGTGCTGAGCTAGGTTCCCGCCCATGCGCCATACCGCTTGGTTAATTTCAAGCGATAGGATAGAGGTAGGTAGACCTTTAACTTTAGTGGGCCCAAATCAATCAACCTAAAACCGTCCAATTGGGTTACTCATACTAGCATTACATACTGTCAACTTGGAAGACTGGTAGGTTCTATATTGAATTAGACACGAATCTCGCAAGATCCCTGCACCAAACTTACTTCAAAGGTGTTGGTTTTGTTAGTAAAAGAGCCAGTGAATGGAATTCGAACCCCTGCAAGGTGCTCAAGAGAGAAGAGTGGAAACACATGGGCTATGCTCCAAGGCTGCTACAAACTGCAACATTATTAAAAAATATATATATGCACAGCTGCAGCTTACGCTCTCACCACCCCTTTTCCTTTTCAACCACGAAAATCTTGCCATCTGCCATCGTCGCTCCCCTTACACCTCCCTCACCCATCGAGTGCCCTGATCGTGCATTACCTAGAAATTAACCTAGACATTAACGGGAGTCTTGTGCATTACCTGACATACAAGACTTTGGCATGTTGATTGAGTTGTTTACCTTGCTTGTACTCAAAATTGGCAGCACCCAAATGAGCTTGGGAAGCAAGTGGAGACCGCATCAGTATTAGACAGTGCAAGAGTAATGGCTTTGCCAGCAGCTCCCAGCCAATCCATGCGTACTTTAGAGGTCAATGAGGCAAAAGCAACATATGATATGTAATTTCAACACGAAGGCCATTCGTTATGGTAATCCTATTCCCAACCGTTTGGCAAACCCTGCTTTGATTCTCTGTTTCTTGGTAGATTGCATAGCCTTAGAGATTTCTGGCCGCAGAGATTCTTGCAGTTCTACACAGACATACCCCTTACCTACAAAGCTTAAAATTTAGAGAAATATAGTGTAAAAGCAAGATCTCCAAAAAGATCTTGAGCACAAGGCTAAATTGAAAGAAGAGGAGCAACACATAAGCAACAGTGACGACATAAGCAGCAGTGACGATACACATGATTAGAGAAGTGAATACCGCAGTCGAGATACAACAAAAGTCAATGAAGTGATGATGATGGAGATTGTAATAGACATGATTACAATAGTAATGAATTGTAGTGAAAGAACTCACGATGATATTGGCAGCCCGACTGTTGAAAAACAACATTACCCTTAGCACTACCTTGGTCGATATGTATGATAAATGTGGTAGGGCCAAGAAGCTTTGAGTTGTTTTCAAAAGGTGCAAAGTGAGCGCATCTCTCCACATGCAATCACCACCTATGCTTGCATCTTGAAGACATGTGGTAATGGAAGATGTTGAGATGAGCAAAAGAACTCATGATGATATAGTTTGTCAAGGAGATCCTAGCTCTTCAAAAGGGCATCAATCTAGGGGATTTTTGTTATGCAGGGATAGGGCCGTGCAGGGATAGGGCGATGACGAGCTAGGGTTGCAACCGCTCAAGCCATATTATCGCTCTCTCTCTCTCTCTCTCTCTCTCTCTCTCTCTCTCTCTCTCTCTCTCTCTCTCTCTCTCTCTCTCTCTCTCTCTCTCTCTCTCTCTCTCTCTCTCTCTCTCTCTCTCTCTCTCTCTCTCTCTCTCTCTCTCTCTCTCTCTCTCTCTCTCTCTCTCTCTCTCTCTCTCTCTCTCTCTCTCTCTCTCTCTCTCTCTCTCTCTCTCTGAGCATGCAGATAGCTTGCGGTCATGTCGCAGAAGCAAAATGCAGTAACAGAAAAATTATGAGTTGCAATGCAAAGGTACATTCAGGTGGTGGTATGCAGTCTAGCAGAACATATCTCCTCAATACAATGTCGTTCGATGGTCGATGCGAACTTGCTCTGCGACCATAAAGCTATTATACAATGCCATCGACTAACCTCAGGATTGTGGCAGTCTTGCTCCTACCCTTGCTCTCATTAGCTGCCTTGTGGACACAGCTGCAGTAGTACGTGTGCAAGGTGCCAAGTTGAGCAGTGTGTGAGCATTTGCAACCACCCATGTGCAATTCCCTTGCCCTGTTTCCACATATGCAAGTTGCCATGTGGTGCACCATGCAAGCCCTGTGGCCTCAAGAAACCATGCCTTAATCATTGTGTGCATGAGCGTTGTGCCCATACTTGTGAGAAACCTTGTGTCCCATGCTTACTGCCATGTCCTGGATGTGTGAACACTATTCTTGTAGTCTTCCTTGCAGTTCTATATGCACAAGGTCTCGATGCGACACACCTTGCGGCAAAGCTCTAAAATGTGGTCATCCTTGTATTGGGATGTGTGGTGAGCCGTGCCCCGCGAAGTGTCGGATATGTGACCCAAACACTCCTGAGATGTTCACAAGCCAATAAATTGGGAAACTACCATCCTATACCCTCTTTGTGCAGCTTGTAGATTGCGGCCACATTTGGATGGTGAGAAAGCTTGACAGCTAAATGGATGGACCTAATCCACAGAAGAATTCGTAGGTGTTTTATGGCTTTGAGATGACTAACAAAATTTTCATTTAATGAGTGCAAGCAACGGAGTGTGACAATGCTATTGAATACATGATATCTTCCCATTTTGTATATGTACTTCTGTGGTCAAAAAATTACAGTTGATATTCATCTCATTTTGAATGTTTGAATATCAATCTGGCATGTCTTGGAATTATCCAATTCGCTAAAGTATGGGGATTGATCACACTTGAGAGAGAGAGAGAGAGAGAGAGAGAGAGAGAGAGAGAGAGAGAGAGAGAGAGAGAGATTGGCTTTACATTGGGGGGCACAAGAAGGGAAAGGAGGAATTGAAGCATCATGAATCGATAACCATATCGCCTTGTTGATGTAACTTGATGTATGTCAGCTCATTAGAAGAGCCTTTAAATAGGGTTGATTACACGCAAAGTTATTGAGTTTTGATGTAACATAGCCAAAGCCTAGAGGTTCATTTTTTCTGCATGCTTCCAATTCTTGATAAAGTATTAACATTTGCAATTTAGAGAGAGAGAGAGAGAGAGAGCCCGGCATAGGATGCTTCTCCCGCTATTTTTGCATCCCTCGACGTAGGAAAAGATGTGTACCTTCCTGTGTCTTCACCTCATACCTTCCTCAATCTTCTCTTGTGCTTCATATGCCAAGCATCACACACACAAGATATCGGCACTTAGCTTCATCGTAGACACCTTCAATACAAGTTGATCGATGTCTCCTGCTTCAATAAACTAGACCACAACAGAAAGGCATGAGCTCCACATTGTGAGGTTACTTCCATTCTTAGCTCTCTCATCATGCTTTGATAAGCAATCACGAACAATCTCCCATTCTCACTGCACCTTCACCTGAGTACCAAAATACTCCTTTAATTTGTGGAAATTCCCATAATACTCAAATTTCAAAATTTCCCGACATACCCTTGTGCGTTATTTTCCAATTTTTATTCCTTTTTGACAAATGAGATCCGTTTTTAAGTGCTTGCCATTGCTAGGGATGTAATTTGCCACAAATTACCTCCAAAAAAGGACAATTTATACCTAAAAATAATGAAGCAAATCATCTCCAAAGCCTACATAGTGAACTCAAATTCTAGATATGCATCTTGATTTGATAGACGATCATTGTTCTTATGAAAAGCTATAATTTTATTTTATTTTTGGGAGAAATTTGATCTCACAACAAAGAGTATCTTCCTTGTAAAAAGCCCCCAATGTATGGACAAGCATCAAGTAGAGATGGAATTTATAAGCCTTAATATGGATATTTGACATTTAAAGTTTTCAATCTATTGCCTCTTGTAGTAGGGAATACATTGCCCCGTTGAACTAGATATATATGCAATGAGTTTCAAGGAGTGTAGCACCATTTGCAGTACTTGTATCACCTCTAAGCTACACTAATAAGTATTTTCATAATCACACCATAAAAAAGTAAGAGATGGCACCACAATCTCTCCTTTGAAAGTAGACACAGTAAATAGGTCTTGCACAACTTTCCTTGGAAAAATCTCACCATACAATATACCTTCTAAAAAGACAAAAAAACTCTAAGATATGAGAAATGATATAGAAAAGTGCCCAAACTTAGGTATTGATTTTTTCAAGGTCATGGAATATGAGAGTTATAATGCAATCTGATGCTTCTTTGCAAAAATGAATTACAAGAAAAAATAAAAACATCACAAAATAGCTTAATAAAACATAGTATAAGTACCATAGTACATACATATATTAAAAGAATACGTATTATTATTAGTACTCAGTATAAAGTAATCACTATATTGTGATGTGGAAAGGCATGCTTAGTAAGTGGGTTGGACCAGCTAGAATTTGTTACTTGTAACTAGTGACTACATAATTACTATATAGTAATTGCATTGAATTTAGGATTTGCTACTTCTAACTAGCAAGTAAACATAGTTACTATATAGTAATTGTGTGGAATTGGGTTTTACTACTAGCAAGTCAACATAGTTGCTATATAGTAATTGCATTAGACCAAGGATTTACTACTTCTATGTAGCAACTCCACTTAGTACTATATAGGAAATCTAGAGGTACTTGAAAGTTGCTAGTTCCATCCAGCAATTATAGACCTATCATATAGTAACTTATGAATTTTCTAGTTCAATCTAGCAAAAAGCTCCTTACTTCCTACTTAGATCTAGGAAGTACATGGAACCCAAAACAAATTTCTGTATGGTAACATGTCAAAAGCTCCTTGTGCTAGCTTCTAGTCTTTCCGCACTGTCAGGAACGGGCAGTGAGTGCTCTTGAAAATGGCCTTCTACAACGTGAAGGTTGGCAAAGTGAACTTGCGAGAGTGCAGTTAGGCCACCTGCATGTAGATACGCATGCGAGTTGTTTTGAATGAGTGATTGATGTGGTAGCACTTCCAATGCCCAAATATTGGGTGACCTGTTATCATGTCCTGTAGTGGGTGAGATGGAATGGGCGATCATCTCACCATGATGGTCATAGGGGTGTGACTTGATGCTTGGTGAGAACTGCGAGGGCGCTTTGAGGCTTACGCCATCACTAGGGTTCCATGCAGAGAATAAGCTCACTTTCAATTACTCCACTTTTCGATGGTAGCAGGAAAATTATTTTTTGATCCTGGATAAATTTGTTAAATTTCACATTTTTCCTTGGTTAGCTCAATCCTCAACATCATTTTGAGCAATGAGAGGAGGCCACGTGGCCAAATCCTATGTTTCTAGAAGATCCATGAAAAGAGATAGGTTGGGGACCCTCATGACTAAGTAACACGGGGTATTGAATGATGTGGGAGTCGTGGGATTGTCGTGCAAGAAGTGAGACATGAATATCAAAAAAGCGCTCACTCGTTCGATGTGTTTGAGTTTACTTTTTTTGTCCTACTTTACTTTACAAAATTTTTGTTTATTTTATATATTTTTGTCTTCCCTTAGTTGGACAACCAAATGCACGTGCGCTCATGGTTAGGGCACCACCTCTCATCGTGGCCGCTTGGGTACGAAACCCATTCCATGCCTCCGATGTTGACCTTTTGTCTGCCATCCGTCACCCTCGAGATCCCCCCCTTCAACGTCGTTCGTTGATCCCACCGCTGATCAGGGGTCATTAAAGACCCTGTGCAACTTAGTCATGTGGGTTGGGGACCCTTCACAACAGCTGCATCATTTTGGGCAATGAGAGAAATTCGCATAGCAAGCCTCCAAATCCTATTTATTAATTAGAAGATCCAAAAAAAAAAAGAGGTTCGGACCCTTCACAATGACCATTGAGCGCAAGGTGGTGGTTGGATGTAGGTGCTTTGCTTTCTAGGTTCCCAAGTCGGAAAATCTAACCCTCAAGGGAGTGAATAAGATATGTAAACCCTCTACATCATGTGCATTCAAGGAATAATTTAAAAGCCCCATAACGATGGATTTCATGAATGTGGCATAACCTTTTCTAGTTAATTGATGCATATCCTTTTGATTGCTGCCCATGTATATGTCCCCTTTAGTTGCTACCCTTATGGATATTACATTGTGGAAGAAGTGGGTTTGACTAACCCCTGCTATTGAACTCACATGCTATATTTAAATCTTCTATGAGAATAGAAGATGACGATGCCGTCTTCTAATCTCAAGGCAAATTATGGAGGTGTAGATTTTTTTCTCTTATGTATATCACACGCTGATACACAATTGGAAATGATTACCTTATTGTCATGACTTGATAATTGTTTATGTTTCTCCATTGTCAATATGTATCCAAATTCCAAAGAACACCTATTCAAATTGTAATTAGATGAGCTATACTTGATCAAATTGTTTTTGGCATCTCCCAGGTCAACTATAAATGTGGGGCACTGATCAAAAGAGTAGAAGAATTGGTATATGAGCTTTCAATCCTATTCTAGTCCTTCCAATTATTTAAGAGGATTCAATCAAAATGGGCATGCGAAGGAGATACTCCGCTTCTTTGAAAAAATGCAAGGCAAGGGTTTAGATGCCAGTCACCTTCTCTCACACATTCAAATCTTGCCATAGCACTCAACCTTCAAACAAGGCCAATAGATACATCTAAAGTTTATTAGAGAGGATGTATTAAAAACAAGCCTCGTGCAAGTTTTTATAGTTGGAAATATGTCATTTTAGAGCCCTGCATACTTAATAGGATTGGTTTAGAAGTCGATTGGGAGATATATGGGTGGTATGGTCAAGAAGCAGACACAAGGAGTGATAGGATGGTAGTTTCCATATTGACACAAGTAGATCCACCAATGGTAACCCCTCCTTTGACAAAGTGAGAAGAGATGCTCAAGAAAATGCATCAAAGCTAATTAGATAGGAAGATGAAGAGATCATGCACCCAAGCCATGCAAGAGAGGAACAAGGTGCTCGGGTACTTTGCTTCTTCTACTTCTTCTCATCCTCACTAGAACTAGAGAGGAATACAAACAAGGTGCTCGGGTACTTTGCTTCTTCTACTTCTTCTCATCCTCACTAGAACTAGAGAGGAATACAAACTCTCAAAAATCTTTGAAGATGAAGAAAAATTTAGGTCATTGGCATTGGTTTGGTCTACGAGTAACCACAATCCTCTACAAGTGTAGTACCCCTTTCCACTCAAAATTGATAGTATATAGGAAGATTGTGGCTGAGAGGAGGTGTCATACAATCTTGCATGGAGAATTGTTAGATTAAGATGAATGGTGGTGATTAGAAGATGCTAATCACACTAACAATGTTTGATACCAATTTTTGGAATATGGTGGGTAATCCAATGTAGCCATTAGGGAAAATTTGAGGTCATCTTTTTCTCTGTAATAGGAAATGGTAGAGAGAGAAAATGCTTGTGAATTTTTAAATGTGAACAAGGGATTTGGAAACCCAAAATGGAGGAGAAAATGGAAAACCTTTTTATTGGATGCATTGAATGTCACTTTTTGGGGCCCCACATGTACTATCATTTTTAAATCTCTATGTATCCCTTTCTAAAAAATTCTCACCCCCAAAGCACTTTTTTTCTCTTTTGGTCCAAATTTCAATTTTTTCCCTACTCGTTTTCTTCTTTCTCTACACCTTTCTCTGCACCATATTTAGCCCATCATCTTCCCTATATCAAATCTTTGACCATGACTCCTACTAAGAGGGATATATATCTATAATCTCTATGTTGAATAGGGTTTGTGAAACTCCTCCTTCTGCCATTGAAGCAATAAGATAAGAGGGAAAGAACCAAATTGACCTATGGACAGATAGTAGATTGCGTCCCATAGAACCTATCATCAAATGCATCCACCATTTTTCAACTGCTATTCATTGATCATATTTGACTAACAAAGGTCTATCAGAACCGTTGAAAGAGCGTGCAGAGGGTGATGGCTATATGCAGGCTTAGCAAGAGCTTTTGGATGCAAAAGCCATGGGTACAATACATCTACATCTAGCCAAGTCAGTATTCTTCACTATCATTGGGAGGACGACATCCAAGGATCTATGGGATAGCTTATGTTCAACATGGGAGAGAAAAAGTGCATCCAAAAAAGTTTTTCTCATGAAAAATCTTATGAAGCTCAGCATAAAAGAAGGTAGCACAGTTTTTGGACACTTAAATGAGTTCAATTCCTTGTTCAGTCACTTGACATCTCAGGTCTTTAATTAGTGAGTTTGATGACAAACTCAAGTCTATATTCTTGCTATGCTCTCTACCCAATTCATGGGACATATTTTGTAGATCCATTAGCAATTCAGCTCCGAATGGCAAGTTAGTGTTCAATGATGTTACAAATGTGTTTCTCACTGAACAGATTCAACATAAATCTCTTGAAGGTGCTAGTCATGGAGATGCATATATGGTTGGTAGTTCAACGAAGCAAAGAGACCGTGACAAGAACAAGAACAAAAGAAAAAGTAGAGAGCGAAATCCTCGTAGTCAGAGCAAAAACAGGAACTCTAGTAGAGAACATAGTGCAAGAAATGTCGAGTGTTATCATTGCCACAAAAAGGGCCATTACAAAATGGATTGTTGCACTTTCATTAGAGAGCAAAAAACATGCAAAATGATGAATATGACAAAGGCAAAAGGACGGTAAAGATTTAGGATATCAACATGGTTGAGTCTCCCATACCTACCATTGTAATAAAAAATGTTCCTCCTTCAGTGATGAATGTTATGCCATCAGTGATTCATGCAGAGGTGATAGTAGATCCCTCAGAAGTTATCATTTTCACTTCAGATCTCATTCTAGATGCTTTGGCTGCACAGGATGAGGGTTATGTGCATAATTGGATTCTAGATTCTGACGCAAGTTTTCAAGTCACACCACATAGAGATTGGTTTTCCTCTTATGCGTTCATGCAAGGCATAGTCAACCTTGGTGATTCCTATGAGCTTGGCATTATTGGCATTGGTGATGTGAAACTTCAGATGCATAATGGCAATACTTTTGTATTGCAGAATGTCAAACATGTGCCCAAGCTTACAAAGAGCTTTCTTTCTATACGAAAATGGGATGAACTTTGTTACACTATAGTATTTGGTAATAGTTCTTGGCTAATGCGCAAGAATAACCTTGTCATGATGAAAAATCATAAAAACGAATCCTTGTACTCTATGTTTGTATCAAGTGTCGATAAACACTCTATTTATGTTACCGAACTTCCATCTACTGAGTTGTGGCATAGCCGGCTAGGGCATATTAGCCAAAAGGGAATGAAAACACTTCAAACATTTTGGCTACTTACGTGTGTTAGATTACACGGATTTTCCATTGTGTGAGAAATATTGTCTATATGGCAAACAGACTAGGTTGACATCTTTGCCATTGAACAAGAAACTAGGAGAACCCCTAGACTTAGTACAAAGTGCTTTGTTTGGGCCAATGCCACATAAGACTCTAGGGGGGACAAGCTACTTTCTCACGTCCATAGATGACTCCACCAAAAAGGTGTGAGTGTATCTCCTTAAGTGTAAGAAAGAAGTATTTTCTACATTCCAAAAATTCATCGCCATTGAGAACCAATCATGGAAAAGTCTCAAAGCTTTTTGCACCAACAATGGTGGAGAATATGTCCCCACAAAGTTCAAGGATTTCTACACAATCAAAGAGGCATTCGTAGGAATTTTATTGTTTCGTAGACACCTGCTTATAATGGGATAGATAAACGAATGAATCGCACAATTCAAGAGCAAGTTATCTCTATTATTTATATGGAAAAACTTACTCTAGAGTTTTGGGGAGAAGCTGTTTTGATAGCAATGTGCATTATCAATAGGTCACCTAGCTCTCCTTTGAATTTAGTAAGATTCCAAAGGAACTGTGGGTTGGGAAAATGCCAAGGTATGCGCATTTTCATCGTAAGTTAGATCCTAGGTCACACAAATGCATTTTTATTGGCTATGGTGCAGATGGACAGATTGGCTATCCTCTCTGGCACCTAGAATCCTGCAAAGTCATTTGTTGCTCACATGTCTTTTTCAATGAATCAAAGATTCACAAGAAGCCTATCAAAGAAATTGAATACAGACGCATTAGATTTGAGGATGTACCCTATGAACTAATTCAGTCTAGTAGTGATGCACCTAGTTATCAAGTGCAATATACTATTATTACTACAGAGAGACAAGAGTCCAGCAGCCACGCGCCGAGACGCTCTGCAAGAGTATCACATGCTCCTCAGAGGTTGGAGCCAGGTATACACTACATTTTTGTCATTAACAATGAAGAGCCAACTTGCTACGAAGAATCTATACAAATGGATGATAGCGTTAAGTGAGAGCGGGCTATGCAATTGAAGTACAATTCGATTATAGATAATGAGACATGGGATGATATTGAGCTACCATAGGGCAAACATGCTTTACCTTGCAAGTGGTGTATACAAAGAGAAGTATACATCGGAAGATCCCGAGCCTAGGTACAAGGCTTTTCTAGTTTCCAAGGGTTCAAGAAGCAAAAAGGTGTGGATTTTGATGAGATTTTCTCTCCAATATTCAAGATGACTATACTTCCCACCTTGCTTGGCTTGTTTGCTATCTAGGACATGGAATTTGTTCAAATGGACGTGAAAACAATATTTCTTCACGGAGACCTACAAGAATTTATTTGTAGACATAAAAAGGCACTCTATAGCCTTAAGCAAGTTTCAAGGCAGCGGTACCAAAATTTTGACAAATTCATGCAGCCTCAAAGTTACATAAGGAGTCAAGAGGATCACTGCGTATACACAAGAAAGTTGAACGATGGTTCTTTAACCATCTTGATCTTGTATGTAGATGATATGATTATTGCATGCAAATCAATTGATGAAACCGATCAATTGATAAAATCAATCAATTGAAAAAGGTGCTAAGCACCCAGCTTTCCATGAAAGACTTGGGAAATGCCAATCACTTTCTTAGTATGCATATCAAGAGAGATAGGCAATGTGGAATTCCTAAATTGTCTCAAGAAACGTACATCCACAAGGTCTTGCAACGTTTTACTATGCAAGGGAAGAAGTCATTGAGTACCCCAATAAAAGCATACTTAAAACTTAGCAAGGAAGATTCTCCCAAGATAGATGCTGAGAAAGAGGAAATGGAGAAAGTGCCATATTCTTTAGTAGTTGGAAATTTGATGTACACTATGGCAGCCACAAGACGAGTCATTGCACATGTAGTGGGAGTGGCGAGTAGGTACATGTCAAACCCTGGCAAGAATCATTGGGAAGCACTGAAGAAAATCCTCACATACCTAAATGGTATAGCTAGCAAGTGTTTACGCTTTGGGAATAGCAATGCATCTACTGTGGGTTACGCGAATGCGTATTATTTGGGTTGTGTGGATAGTAGAACATCCACTTCTGGCTATGTGTTCATGTTTGCTAGAGTGTGTATCTCTTGGAGTTTGTGTCTCCAAAACTACACGTCTTCATATATCACAAAGGCATAGTATGTTGCTACGTCTGACGCCAACAAGGAAGCCATATTGTTAGCTCTTCTAGATTTGGGCACACATAGACATCAAATACCATGTCATACGAGATGTACTAGCTGGCAAGCATATTGAGTTTGTCAATCACTATTTATGACTATGATTAAGCTTATGATGCACATAATGAAAATGTTTATGGTTCTAACAATACCTTCATTGTTATGCTTATGCTTATGATAATGCTTATGGTTATGGTTTATTTTTTGCTATGTCACTAACAATAGTTATTGTTTATTTTTTATTATGCTAGCAACAATGGTTATGATTTTGATAACTCTTTTCTGGTTACGGTTATGGTTATGGTTATGGTTATGGTTATGGTTATGGTTATGTTTATGTTTATGCTTATGCTTATGCTTATGCTTATGCTCATGGTGTTAACAACAATTTTGGATACGGTATTTTTATGGTAATGTCAGTGGCGATGGTTATGGTTTTGACACCCTTTTATGGTCATGCTTATGCTTATGTTTATGGTTATGATAGTGGCAATGGTCATGATTTTGTTTATAACTATGTCATTGGCATTGGTTAAGATTATGTTTTTTAATGGTTAAGGTAATCATTATGTTTAAATTTAAGGTTATGGTTTTTCTTACGGTTATCATTATGGTTATACTTATAGTTTTTTGTTTATTTATGGCAATGGTAATAGTTATGGTTATCATGGTTTTGATTATTGCAATTTCTAGTTTCATATTTATGGTTGTTTGCTTAACACTTCTTTCTTTTTTTATGATGCACTATCAATCTATATCAATGCAAAGTGCAATTACATTTTCCTTCTTCTTTTGAATAGAGAGGTTGTGCCTTTATTATTACAGCACATGTAGCAACAAATGACACTACTCTCTGCTAAAAAAAAAATTACAGGTGCAAATGTCGGTATCTGTGTCTATACAAGTGTCTCTACACGCATCGATACAGGGGTCTGTACAGGCTTCGATATAAGTGTCTGTACACGCGTTGGTATGAGCGCCTATACAAGCGCTGGTATGCGCGCCTGTACAAGCGCTGGTATGAGCATCGGTATAGAAAGTGCTTATACCGGCGTGTATATCGACGCTATGATTTCGATGCGTATAGGGATCGATGCTTATTTTGATGCGTTTTAATTTTAAACCACGTTTATTTGCATCGGTACAAACGTCGATTTTTGTGCGACGTATTGTAGTGTTTCCAGAAGAAGTTTTTTACCACCCCGACCAAGATGTTATGAGGGCCATTTAGATTAAAGTATATTGTTGGATGACGACAACCCCACAGATGTGCTCACAAAGACTCGAGCGTAGCCTCAGAGAGGTTTGCACACTGCATAGACCTTATGGGTGTATGATGGAGCCTAGGTGATGCTTCATCAACTTTGTATAGACTAACTATACTGATGTTAAAATTGGCCACCCCGACCTTCAAGTAGGAGGGTGTTGGGGTGTAGGCGAGGTGGCCATGGGAGCCACCCCTAACTTCATTTTCTCTATATTAAAATATTAGGAGAGAAAGTGAGGGTTGATTTTCACACTCTCACTTTCTACTCCACTAACCCAAGCAGTTGTATGTGCTTCTCCTTCTTCTCCAATTCCCCCTCACACACTCTCCCTTGCTAATACACATATGCACCTATGCACACACGCACTATACAAGTCTACCTCTTGGTTCATGTGGGTGAGAAGATCACTATATGTGGAGTAGTGCATGCACGATGGATGTTCTTTCTAAAGAGGTTTTTAAAGACTGTCAAAAAATTTGTGTGACTACAGGACCAACCAGAGGCATGCATGTCCCAAAGGACGGATTATGCAAGAGGTATTTGTTTACATTTTAGAGTGTTTTGCACATGTTGATCCCTCAATGCCTCACATGTGGTCAGATGAGGAGAATGCAAGGATGACTTCACACTTACCAAGTGGAAATGGGAAATTATCTAACCTTTGCATCCTCAATGCAAAGCTTATGACAAAGTGGGTGGACTTGTGGACAATGGCAAAGGCAAGGCATTTTCAAGTTAGGGAAGCATGGAAGAAAACTCATGGAGGTAAGAGGGAACCCCCAAACACCTTGTATGTTTCCCAGATCTCATTAGTGCCAAGTGGATCCATGAGAGAATGACCGAAGCAAAGGCAATCAGAGAGGACATCACTGACAAAGAATGGGAGTAAGCACAAGGTTGCATACCAAAGGGATATGTAGTACTCATTTTCCCTTGATTTTATCTTTGTAATTGATTGTTTTTTTTTTCTATTTTGTAGTGCCCTATGTGGTCAAGGGGTCGATACTTTTGTACACGCCACATTGACAAGCGTCAAACGACCATGAATTGTGGCATCATAGGAAAGTTTGACACAAATGGTGATGAAGCTAGGTATTATGGGACTATTGAAAGGATACTAAAGGTTTATTTTAGAACCTTTCATACCTTCATCTTCGAGTGCAAGTGTTTTGCAAATGTGTCTATATGGCATGAGAATGGGCTTTACATGGTGGAATCTAGTGTGTATCACACGAGGAGGTATGACAACTTAGTTTTTCCATGCAAATGTGAGCAGGTGAGT
The DNA here is from genome assembly GCF_014529385.1 of Adiantum capillus-veneris. Lineage (NCBI taxonomy): Eukaryota > Viridiplantae > Streptophyta > Polypodiopsida > Polypodiales > Pteridaceae > Adiantum > Adiantum capillus-veneris. The sequence continues at coordinate 69,850,099 of NC_140953.1, read as the reverse complement.
GTAAACCTTGTTACCCTTATTTGCTTGTAATATAATACCAATGTCACTTACTTTGAGGTTCTCTTCTATAGGTCATCTATATCCTATCAATCCATCAACAAAAACTTTGGTTCGTAGTTCTCGTAACACCTTAGGGAATAAATATTTTTTCCACTAATGAAGTGGCGATCATTGACTTTGACCCTCTTCCATCTACTACTTTGGATCATTAGGAACTTTTAGAGGTCATTTGGAGGCCTTATTGAAGAGACAGAAAAGAAGGTGCAACCAATGAAAAGAAACCTTACGTAATGTAGAAATGCATGGAAAATATCACAAAAATGAAAGAAAGCATTTTAAAATATTGAGATTTGTCCCATTTCATAAGGTAACTTCCTCGTCACAAAGTAGGGCCCACTACCAGTAGCTGTCAAGTTGTTGAGACCTGACTACTGATTCATAGCTAGCTCTCTTCCTTCATTAAAAAATATCCACTACCTTTATGAAAGACTTTCAAAACTCATTCTCCTTGTGAGACCGCAGGGACTGGACCATGCAACTCTCCACCCAACCGCTCCCTATGTAGGCCCTCTGCTAATTATAGAGATCCCCTTGACCGCATGCCCGTCCTGGCCCTTGGCTTGACATTATTCCCCCCTTGGAGACGCGTATTTGTCCTTGAAAACACAAGTGATGGTATCTTCATAAGAACACTGATGTTTTCCTGTTTGGCTCCCATACGCGGGCCAATTGTCCATATGAACGATACTTGGTGCAGTGAGGAGGTTCAATGAAACCAAGAGCAACATCTTGATTTTCAACATTGTTGTCCTTTTGCACTTATATCTAACCAGTTTTCAGACTTTCTGAATCTACTGGAAAAAAGCAAGAAAGCCTTGGTGCAACTTTTCATGAAGTTGTCCATCCAACACGGGATGAATAGTAGCAGTAAGAGTGAGGTGCTTTCCCCCGACCACTTATAGACAATCTTTCACGATTGATGATAAACTACGACTCAATCATTGAGTATCCAGTCATATATTTGATATAGAGTAGAGACAACCAAGTAAGTTGAATGCGGGTTGAAATGGAGTAAGCTCATAGAGTTTAGACCATCCAACCAGATATACCCATCCTGAGCCAGTACCTTGTATGGCAAGGTGTAAACTCATAATAAATATGCATTAAAGATTGCACTTGCAGTGCATAAAGGGCCGATAACACCTAGTTTAATGTTTGGTTCTTAGAGAGTGGTGGGGGGAGGGACCCCCCAAAAGAAAAAATGCGCAGGTTTAAAAACCCTAAAAAATGATTTATTTTTAAAAGTGTCAAAATTGACTCATTTGCCTCCAAAACTGTCCCAAAACATATACTAACTTCAAAAAATCAAAATTTTTTCCCAAAATCCACTTTTCTCTCCCTCTATCACTACTTTTCTCTCCCACACTCTCCCTCTTCTCCCTCCTCGCATTCTCTCTCTACAGTCAAGGCAGCCATAGCCAAAAGCTTTCCACCACTCTCTTCCTCTCTCTATAGCTCCCCCTTCTCTCACACCTCCATCAACCCTCTACAGTTCCACACCCCATAGCCCACAGCTCACCACTATCCTCTCTACCTCTCACTCCTCCTCTCTTTCTCTATCTCTACTGTCAAAGTCACCATAGCCACCATAGGCAGTTCACCTCACACTCCCCTCAGCTCTTCTCTCTCCACAGTACCCACACACAATAGCCCACAGCCTTGCCCACTTCTCTTCCTCACCTTCCTCCCACCCATTCCCAATCCCTTCCTAAGCCCAACTTCCCAAGCATGTCCACCGGTAACACGAATAGACGGTCCAAACCAGAGATATAGGAGATTGTGTTGCACAACACAAAAAATTCAAAGGGGGGATGGATCCCACAGGTATTCAAGAAGGGTTCATGGGTCTACATGCAACCGTCCAGTGCTGGACCTCATCACGTACGATGTCGAGGCGTATTGGAACGTCATTGGAAGGGAAGACTACTGACATTCAAAGAAACCAAGTCCGGAATGGTGGCCATCGTGCAACACGCGTACAGTGCAGCTGAGATCCACCTGAAGAGAGATTCAACTCAATTTTCACCTCATTGTAAGTTCTCATGCTTTAGCTATCCCATGCATATATCATGTTTAACGTGCATGCGATCATTATGTTTGACTAATGGTATTTGTAAAGATGTTTTTCCATCCGGCTTAGTTGAGGAGTAGCCGCTTGAGTGCCTCTCAGGCACGTTCATGGTTGTGCATGCTCACTTTGGGGAGCTTATGTTTCGTAATGTCTCGTCGAAAAAACTTACCAAGCAGCGAATATTCATGTACTCCCACAAGTACGTGGTGCCGAAGTCAAGCGAAAGCTATGGTAGGTTAGAAGCCGTGGAGACACCCTCATTGCAGAGTGCAGAATGGCCAACTCCAGACCATTGGGCCTTGCTTTCTTTCAAGCGCAAGGTGCTGCAAGATATCCAAGGGTCCCTAAAGTTTGGTAAGGCAACCAGATCGGTAGGTCTCAATTGGCATTGTCCCATTCATTTGTTTATGCATGCATTCCGCTCTCTGCCGATTGTGGAAACACCGACAATGTTTGTTTGCAAAGAAGTTGACATAGATGCAATGGACACCATACTAGGTCTTAATTGGGGCTATGTTGACGGTTTGCATGATGGTGACCGTTACAAGTGCAATGTGTCCCCCACACAGCTTTGCCTTCGATATTTGAAGGCAAGGTGTACCTTGTATGCACGGTTTAGCTACGAAAGGTAGATGCACAAACGTGGCAAATGGATACCCTTACAGCTGACGGCCGAAGAGGTTCAATCCTTTGAAATTCGTGTCCGCATGCCCAATAATGAAGTGGAGGTGGTTGTAGTGAATCCGCATTGGACTCTTGCCAATCTTCGAGAACACTTTGTCATAATGGGATTCGAGGATGTCGGCAATGCAAGTTTCAAACTGGAACAATGCAAGGTCTGCTTTGTGCTTGATTAGCTACCTTTTTTTAATTTTTCTGGGTATTTGTATTTTGATTGCCCATTTTTTGGTTGTGTAGATTGGAAGTCGGATGGAGGCCACTATGCTTGTTTACAAAGATTGGGCTACAGACGAAGACATCTTGTACAAGTGAATTGGATTGTAACTTTAATCTTTTATACATTTGATATTTTATTAAAGATTTTGAAAATTTTTAAGGTGTTGTACTTGATTTTGTACTTGAGTTTTAAGGTGTTGTGTACTTTTATTTTTAAAACGCATATTTTTATTTTTTTCGAGATGGAATATGTCTATATAAGGGGGACCACCTCCTCATTTTACCATTTTCATCGCAGCATTGCAGAGAGACCTAGCATACCCAATCACGTAAAGAGAGAGCATGGATGCTACTAGTGCTTTAGATGCATTCCTTGCTGAGGTTGGGCATGCAAATCGCCCTGAGCTTCATGTATTTTTCGTAGCCCAACCCGATTTGGAAACCACCTTGACCCTCCACTCTCAATCTCTTGAGCACATCACTTCATACGTTTCCACGTGCATGCGGAGATTCATTGTTAAGTTACAAAACCAGTAAGGGAAATGGGTCTCTGAGGGCCTTCTGCACCACATCTACAAAGGGGACATGCCATTTCATCAGCGGCTTGCACGCTTTGCCACCATAGCACAACCCGCCGAACAATATGTGCAGCTTGAAGATGATGATGTGTGAGCAATGCGTAAGGGAAATATCGGAAACATTTTTTTCTCTGTCTAGGCCATAATGGTCTTCCTCCTTCGGTCTTCCTCCTTCACGAGTGCCCAACAGGCCCTGACGTAGTGCTACCACATTTGCAGATCGGTGGGGTACTGGCTGATGTGAAGGACCCCAAGCCCGTGGCCATTGACACATCCACAGAGGAGAGGACGCTAGCCTTGACCTACCCTGTAGAGATTCAAGGCCTCTTGGAGGCCTCTCCATTTGTCGGTTCATCCTGGGGGCCGCCAGAAGGAACCAGCACTCGGGATGCCATCCTTGAGGTAGAGATTACCTGTTTCTCCTCCATTGTGGTGGGTGGGGAGGATTTTGTGTTTTTGCACGATCTGGAGAAATCCTTTGAGCTTCGCATGGATAAGTGTTTCGCCATCCTCGATGCCCATGGCAAGTTTGAGGTTGATACCACCACCTCCCATGACGATGATTTCCTACTGCCTATGGGGAATACTTTGGCGGACACAGTGGCGATCACACAAGCCGAGGTGGAAATGGTGGAGCAGACCAAGGTCTCTGAGGAGCAGTTTGCGGCCGGGCAAGCCATGTGTTTGGCTAAGCGTACAAGAGTGGATTCACCATCACCTGCTCCAACACCTGTTTTGCTTGATCCAAAGGGGAAGTCAAGTGTGGATCTTTACTTGCACCCGGATGCTGATGAGGAGGATCGTAGACAAGAGGTATAGATGCTCACTTACATTTGATTATTACAAATAATTTTGAAAATATTATATCATAATTCTTTGCCATATTTCTCACAAAACCTATGTTTTGCAGGATGTTTTGGAGGTTAACGCCTGGGTGCAACGGTCAGGGGGGAGGAGGACGCCGTTCGGACCTCAAGCGGCACTTGCTCACTACCTCGGCACACTTCCGACTGGTGTCGTGGTGTTTGTACATGCCGACTATACTCCCCCAATGGTCGCTACAACATTTTTACCCTCCGTTCACTCTCCAAGGCAGTGTGCTTAACAACCCTTGCCCAATCGGCCAACCTTGTAGTGCTTGTAAAGAAAGGTTTTGCAATATCCACTTTCGGTGTCAACTTTCACAGGTGCCTGATTGCCCATGTCGGCATGAACCAAGCTGTAGGGGTTAATGACACCCAAGAAATCACAACCACTTTACTTAACAGAGAGCCACCCCAAAACGCCAAGCGCCAAAAAATTGTAATTTGAAAGATCCTAAAGCAAAAGCCGGATATCATGTAAAGCATTGAGTTCCTTAATGAAACTACTTTGTGGTGTCTATTGACTCTCTCTTACTTGCAAGTTTTTGAATTTGTTATATTTTTGGCTTCCAATGTGTATGAGAAGCACCATAATTTCTGATATGACTACTAAAGGGCTTGGCAGGCCTTAAAATTATTGATATGCGTGCTTCCAAAGTTATTGATTTGCCTACTAAAGGGCTTTGGAAGGCCCCAAAATGGGCTACCACAAGGGCGCGCATTTGGGCCTTCCATCAGCACATGAAAGAGGCAAATGCGTGCCCTTGTGGCAGCTCATTTTGGAGCATCTAAAGCCCATTTTGGAGCATACCGAGGTACTTTACAGTTGCAAAACCCAAAGACAAGAGAGAACCATGTTGTGGCAGCTCATTTTGAAGCATCGCAAGCCCATTTTGGAGCATACCCAGATACTTTACAGTTGCAATACCAAATCACAAGAGGAAACCATGTTGTGGCAGCTCATTTTGGAGCATCTCAAGCCCACTTTGGAGCATACCCAGATCCTTTACATTTGCAATACTCAATCACAAGAGGGAACCATTCTACAAAAATTCTATGCTACATAGACTTAGTCCATGACTTACAGATGCATCTATGCTATGTGAAGCATTGAAGGAAATGAAATATCCCTAGGAAATATGCTATGGAATGCCCCCAAAGTGGCTGCCACAAGGGCGCGCATTTGGTCCATCCATCTGCCTTTGGAAGCCCCAAATGCGCGCCCTTGTGGCAGCCACTTTGGGGGCATTCCAAGCCCTTTCCAAGGCTTTCCAGATACTTATTCCATGCATTAGTGAGTTTTCCCTTGCTTCAATGCTTCACATAGCATGGATGCATCAGGAGGTGCATGCCCCACTTAGCCAAGGTGCTTAAAGTAGGCAAGTTTTCACAATAACAAGCTAATGGCTACATACATACAAAAGAAGGTAGACAAAACATGGACCAGTGCTACATCGCATGGTACATAATTAAAGCAATACAATTCACAGAGTGGGGTATACAATCAAAAGACACTTATATTCAAGTTCTTCCCAATCTTGGAAGTTCTGTAAATACAAAAAGGTTTGATGACTAATTACAAGCTATTGCTCATGGCGCAAATGGCAAGCAAGCTGCATATCCTTGGGCATAATCGTTACACGCTTTTCATGGATGGCACATAGGTTCGCATCCTCGAATATGCTAGTTAGATATTGCTCTGCAGCCTCTTGGACTGCCTCTATGGCCATGGCGCCCATCCAAAACTGAGTGTTGTACAATTGCAAAACCTCCCTGCAAAGCCTTACAAAAGGGGCCCTCCGAATCAAGAGCTCGGTGCTCTTCTGATAGTGGCGAATCTCCGCAAAAGCAAAGATGCGCTTTCGTACCTTCTGAGGTCAATGGGGAGGTGCATTTGTTGCACGCGTTGGGGCATCTTGCTTCCTCTTCTTGTAGACAATGCTCTTTCTCTTTTTCAGCCGCACATGCACCTCCAACACCTCATAATCTGATTCCACCCACTCTCCATCTGATTTGTGCTCTTCACTATTGAGTGGATGTGATGGTGTGGGTCCACTCCCTTTAGGGAGAGTCTTACCCCCAGTAGACATGTGAGCCTCATATGTTTGTATTTGGATGCCAACCCATGGGGGATCTTCATCCATTTGCATCTCTTCGGAGCCTTCTGACGGCTGCTTTTGGTTGTTTGTTTCTTTGCCTTGGTCGCTCTCATCCACCGTGTTGCCATCAAAATCATTGGAGTCCGATGAATAGACAACAAGGTGATGCTTCCTTCTCTCTTTTGTTGCTGTAGAGGACTACCCATGTTGATTTGAAGCTCCAACTTCTTCTATGTGGACCTCACCTTGAGCTTGTGAAGTTCTAGCTTTTGTTGCTGTACCTTTGATTCGTTGGCCATCCGGCCCCTCTAGATATGCAATCCTTGCCATTTGTTTTGTTCTTGCCATGGTAGCACCTACTATGGAAAATGACAAAATGAGCGCCTTCAACCTTTAAATAGGGTTTTTTGGGATTTGGGCCCTTTCACACTATGCGGCCAACTAAGTGAAATTCAAATAAACCAATTGAATTTAACAAGTAAACCTGGATCATGCGGACGGCTGACGCGACGCCCAAACGCTACCTTTTCAATACTTAGTTGCACACGAAGCCTCATGGTCCAGGGACGCTCGCAAGCGTTTCCACTTCTCGGATGCTGCAGTATGGGAGGCCTTGCGTAACTGCTTTGCTAACATCGACTCTCTTGCTTTCTCAATAGTGCGAGTTCTCCCAAAGGTGTGCCTAAAAAACCAATTAAACATCTCTTGGAGGTAGTTGGAGTGTGAACCACCACCACCATGCCGAGTATTCTTGAAGTAGACTCCTTTTGCTCGATAGTGGGACTTCTCCATGCCTTGTGTACTCCATATATCAAGGGAACCATAGCGGTCCATGAAGTATGCACCATGCGCATAGAGAATGTGCTAAAACGACCAAAAAGGAGATAAGCCAATAGAAAAGTTGCATTTTCAAACATTGCATATGTATTAAGTCCATTAAAACAAACCATGTAGTGTGTAATATTGCTTTCATACCATCCGTCCTTAGCGGCCTTTGTGAACTCATAAAGCACCTTCATGAACTCCTCTCGCTGCTCAACAGTGGTGCTTGAAAGATTCATCAATTGCACAACCTTTTGAAAGGATGACCATACTAGCTTGCGTTGGTTAGCAACCTCCACATTGGGATCTTTGTCCGTCGTGCATGAACACAAATCTTTCCACAACTCCCACCGCTTCTCACTTGCTAGATCGACACTTGCCTTGGATACCTGCATTGGAGACTTTGACATCTTCTTGAAAAATCGACGTGCCTTGGCTCCATTCATGGAAACCTTATGTGCCACCTCATATGTCTTCTCCCTCCAAGTCTCGGCTACTATGTTCACCCTTGATCGGTCACATCCAATCTCATTAAGAAGCGTCTCTACCCCCTGCAAGGAGTCTTTTGCGTTGAAGGGGCTTCATTGTGAAAGCATAATCAATGTGATGCTTTAGGATCCTATCAAATATTCGCATAAATGCATGCAATGTAAAAAGTGAACATTGTTGAGGGAGAAGGGAATTATGGGGTTCCACCCAGGATCTTTGTTATCCCCATTGGGAACCTCTAGCATATCACATGAAAGAACCGAAGTTTTCCACTCCCTATTTATATGATCATCATTATCTTCGTCCTGACCTTCCACCTGAGTTTCTCGACTTGTCTTGTGCCCTTTCACACAGAATGGGCATGGAATTAAGTAAAGAATTTGCACCTTGTTTGCATCCAAGCATGCACTTTATGGTCTTTAGACCTAAATGCCATTCAACATCAAACTCCCCACGCCCTGGAACCATGAGCTTCTCACCGTTTATTTGAGCTTTAATGACCTCTGTGAGCCATGGGATTCTACTAAAAATCCATGCAAGGACTTCATGTGTCTCTTTCGAAACTTCAATTGCACCAAGCCACCATATATCCTTCTGTGATTGCACACTAAAAGAGGGCTTTGTCGCTTCACTCGAACTGCAAGATTGCTTGGCATAAGCTAGGGCTTCATTCATAAGCGTGATGCTCATTCTCTCCAGCTTTCTCCCTTTTACAATTACACTCTCATCCAACTTCAACACAAACACAAGCTTGCCAACAATATAAAGCCTCAGAATGCATGTTATGACACATCATAGAGCATGTAGGCAACCCTAAACTAACCTGCATCACTCAAATTGTAGAAAACAGCCATGGACTGCTGCAATCGTATCAAGTCCACAAAGATATTGTTAAATTTGGTGTAAACAAAGCCTTCGGTCCGCAACACACTGCTAGAAACAGGACGGGTTCCCTTCCCGCGGCCCTTCCTTCCTTGTGATTTGCTACTGAGCGGTTGAAGAGGCATCCTATCAACATCTTCATTTGAAACCCTCTTGGCAATCGCCACTCTGTGAGGAAGTGGGAATAGGTTTTCCGTGACTCCTCGACTTCTTAATGCATCTTTTAACACTTGATGTATTGCTTGATAGCCCTTCGTACTAATCCCAACAGCATCACAAATATCCTGAACATCTAGATCAATGACAATATTAGAAAAATCACTAAGAACTCTCTTAGTGATTACGTCTTTCAAGTGTTTTGCCTCTGGAGCATCAAGCATCCCAATAAAGTCCTCTTTGCTGAAACAAGAACGAAGTAAAGATGCCCGAGCTGACGCATTCTCGCCGCCGCACGTTTCTTGGACGAAGTTCCTACTACCCCAAAACAACAATGATGAGTGGTACTAGACTTAAACAACATGAGGGGCATAACATCTTACCTCATAGCTGTCACTCTTTGTTTTCTTGCCCCACCACGTGGTGGAAGAGTCTGAATTTCGGATAACTCCCGTTTCCTCACCCTACCTCCCATGGTAGTACTCTTCATGTGTGAAAGAGTATCCTCAAGCTTTTTAATCACATTTTCCTTGCTTGGGATGGTGCTCTTTGCCTCCTCAAGCGCACTAGTAGCTGTTTGTATCTGATCTTGAAGATTGTGGAAGCTCCCATTTAGCAACTGCCAATGACGCAAGTAGATCTCCGACCGAGCAATCTCGTGTCTGTTGAGTCTCTTGCAGTAGCCCAACAAACCTTGCTCTCCATTTCCAACATATTGCAACAGTGATGGAATGTTTGTAAAAGGTGGATGGACATTGAGAGAAGGATCCTTTGGGTACAAGAATCCCTCTGTCTAGAGATCCACATTCTTCTCCCCTTGAGCACGATGTTCGTTGGCTGAAGGTAATGTACCCAAGCATGTCTTCTTTGTTAGAACATACTCTTGAGGTAGGCATAGGAAAAGCCCTGGAGACCTACCGCTTGAAGAGCTTGCTGGGACATTGGTCATGTTGTCAAGAGGCATTGTAGGATGGAGAGATGGAGCTTGAAGGAGGGAGAGATGGAGCTTGAAGGATGGAGAGATGGGTGTGTAGGTGCAGCAGCAGGTGTAGATGCAAGGGGGATGGGTGTAGGAGAGGAGCTTAGATTAGGAGAGAAGGTGGTCAATTTTGGGGGGAATTCCCTAAAAGTTTTGGAGGGAGTCAAAAAATGCTGAATTATGAGTAATTTAGCTTAAAAATATATATATATATATATATATATATATATATATATATATATATATATATATATATATATAGATATTGGGGCTACTTTTTAGGAGGAAATAGAGTTTATTTGAAAGTTTTTGAAAAAAGTCACTTTTTTTACCTTTTTGACCCACGGATTTGATTAGGTGGCATGGGAGAGTTAAGAGGCCACGTACAAGTTGGCCAAAAAGCTAGAGAGAGAAGACCCCCTACCCCCTACTTTTCAAATGGTTTACCCCCCTTCCCTCGTCACTATATGGAACGGCTCTCGCCAGGGGGGATCTAGGGCCCAAATTTGGGGACGCGAGGCAGCTTTGGTCTCGGCCCTCGGATCACACAATGAACTTGGGTGAACTCAGGGTGAACTAGGAGGTGAACTAGGGGTGAACTCGGGGAAAAATTGGCGCTCCGAGTTCACTCCCAGTTCACCCGCCTCGCGAGGTGTGGGTCGAACCTGGGACGTCTCGGTTGCCACACGAATGTCCTACCACCACGCTAGCGCGCGTTGTTGTCCATGTTGGCATGGCACATGATCATACTCTAGTTTAGGCGCCCTTAGTTCATCCTTAGTTCACCCCCAGTTCACCCACCTCAAGCTTACCCACCTCTATTTCACCCTTAGGTCTCACCCCCAGTTCACCCACCCCTAGTTCACTGCGTGATCCGATGGTGGAGATTAAATTCGCCTAGCGCCCCCAAATTTGGGCCCTAGATCCCCTCTAACCGAGAGCCGTGCCATATAGTGACGAGGCCCCCCTTCCCTACTTTTTAAATGGTCCCCCCCCCCCCCCCCTTCCCCCCTTCCCCCTACCTTTTTAGGGGTCAAAGGTGGAGGAGACCCTACCAAAATAGCCCCATTCAAAGCCTTTGTCCCCCTTAATCTTGGCACGCTTGCTTGAAATTAGGGATTCTTACAAGGCCCATGGAGAGTCCATATTTTTCCTAATGATATAAAGAGCAAGACATCCACATAAGTGAGATGCCTAGCTTGTATGAATAGCCAAAATCTCAAGTGTTTGCTGCCTCTAGGTGGTAAAGATCAGCTGATGTGAGTTTAAGGTTATCAAAAACTCAACTTGAGCGTCACACTAAAAACATGTAGTGCAAAAATGACACCCAAAACGTCCGTTATGGCAAGACTCTTGCTGGCCCATGAACCCCGATGGGTAATCCATTGGATAGATCTATTCAAACTAGAGGACAATCACCCAAAGAATGCCAACAATTGGGTCTTACCCAAGATCTGACAATGGCTCTTAGCCAACCTGTGTGTGGCTCATAGCCCTTATGGAAATTAGTGTTCAATGGAAGAACCGATGAAGACTAATGTGAATGGCATCTTGGCCAAGTTCTAGCTGAGAGGAGGAGCACCTTGGCTCAAAATGACTCACAAACAAAACATGTATCAAAGCTTCTTAGAAAGTTTTCATTATTCTTTATGAGAAATAAAAAAGAGAGAGAAAGAAAGCATGCGAGACTGAGGAACTTTCCTTAAGCATTTATGACGTGTATAGTGGGTACCCCTGCTTATGTGCCTAGCGTGCAGCTTATCCTATAAATATGCAACAATCTACCTATGTGACGCTCTCATCGAGAGAAATAATAGAAATCACATCGACACCGACCTACAGTGTAGGGGTCATGACTGTATAGCGAAAGCGTATTTCATGAGTCGGTAGAATTGAATCCACCTAGCTAGCATGCCGTGCATGGAAAATTGTAAGCCCTTGGTAAAAATGATGGCTTCAAATGTGAGAGCCAAAACCATAAGTGCCTTGCACAGTCTAGATTGGTAGGGGTTCTCTGAGCTGATATTCCCTATTTTACCAGCTCCCCAAACTTGTGTACCGATGCCCTTGATGCCATATCAATGGGCATTATCTTGGCACGAGTTAGAAGCCATGCTTCACTCTCTCTCTCTCTCTCTCTCTCTCTCTCTCTCTCTCTCTCTCTCTCTCTCTCTCTCTCTCTCTCTCTCTCTCTCTATTTCTTATCATGAATCCAAGTGTGCATTTGTTACCATAAATAGTACTACACGTATTTTTTGGTTGTAAAAAAATATTTATTGTGGTCGTACCAGCCATTTATTGCATGTCTTGCTAACACACGTAGAATAATATTCGGCATTCTTCGAGAAAAACGCTAATGATGATAATGTCTATTATTGTATGAAAAGGAGAGAGAGAGAGAGAGAGAGAGTAACTTAGTAAAGGGGAGAAGAGAAATCTTTTGCAGAAGCAAATACAGTCATCGAGAGAGAGATAGAGGCTAGAGAGAGAGAGAGAGAGAGAGAGAGAGAGAGAGTTAAAAAGGCCTCTGCCTCCTTCAAGGTGCATGAATCAAAAGCGTGAAGACCAAGAACAACATTCCCAGTCGGGAATCTCTATTCCAAGAGCAATGTCTAGTCCTGGCAAAGATAAAAGCAATCTCTTCACACCTATTTGGTCCATAGTTTAGTTGTGTTTAGGAATTGTGCTACAAAATGTGAAAGGCCATTTAACATTGAACCTAGCAAAATTGGATCACGCCACGCCAGTAGTTTTGTGGAGGTTCGTTAATGTACTCTGCACGCCGTGATCCACTTTTTAAAGTGTACAAGGTTTTTTTTTCCTGGAGAATATATTTTGTTGATGTTTTGGTAGCTATTACTGTGTATAAAAGCCAATCAAGTGGATCACGGCGCGCAAGTAGTTTTGTGGAGTTTTGTTTATGTACTCCGCACGCCGTGATCCACTTGATTGGCTTTTGCTCTTCACAAATATAGAGAAATTTTGCATTTGATCAATCATTATACAAGGAAAAAGTTTAGTGACCCTTCACACTTGCATCACAAGAAATTTGAGTACTAACTTGATGTTTAATTGTTAACCCTCATAGCTCACGGACACCCTATCACCTACGACGGACGTTGTATTATTTACTTGGTAGAGTCAGGTATCGGGCTTGTCGGTCCAATAGGAAAAGGGATAGAGTGCGCACTCTAACTGGAACATTCAAGGGATTAGTTGGCTAAGCATGGGCGTCCAAGTGTGAATGGGGCGAGCTTATATAAAAGTCAACTAAACCTAAAATTCATTCATTCTCTCATTTGTGCAATTGAAGAGTGCTCTTGCTCCATCTCCATCTTCTTCTTCTTCATCTCCTTGTGTGTGTGTATGCATGAGAGAGAGAGAGAGAGAGAGAGTGAGATCCAGCATTGTGACGGAATGACAGCGGCGAGGCGGTTGAGCGCGGCATAGCGGCGTCTCCCTTTTCTTCGCGGAGAGGTTAGAAGCACTATTAGACTCTCTCTCTCTCTCTCTCTCTCTCTCTCTCTCTCTCTCTCTCTCTCTCTCTCTCTCTCTCACACACACACACACACACACACACACGTGCTTGCCGCATAGTCTCTCTCATGGCGGCTGGCCTTATACATTGCCACGTAGGAGGAGGGCAACCAATAACAGTGTGGCAGGCACCTCGCACACACTGCGTGGAGTCTCCCTATGTCGTTCCTGTGTTGCCCAATTGCATAATTCACTAGCCGGAGCAAGGAATGAACGACACGTGTCTGACCGCCCCCACCCCCCCCCTCTCTCTCTCTCTCTCTCTCTCTCTCTCTTTTCGTGTAGGTAGTCCCTATCTCTCTCTTTCCGAGTGCACAACTACAGGCTACACTGCTGGATGAAGCTTGTTTTGCCATGTGGTTGGGGGGGACGGGAATCCCTCCAACTTTTATAGTATAGATAGATGTTTGGAAAAAATGTGCCTCGGCTTAATATCGTGCCATTTTCAATTTCAAAAATGCCGATCGAGGGCAAGAGGAAAAAGTGAAATTCCACCTCAAAATAAACAAATATAGTGTAAAAGCCCAAAAAAAAAAATCTAATATTATGAAATTTCCTCTTGACGAAACGAAGGAATGGAATTTTGTATGTTTGGAAAAATGATTTTTCTTGAACACCGGTAATTTTGTATGTTTGGTAAAATGATTTTCTCTCATTGTTGGTAGCGTTTGCTAACTTTGCTCCCTATTGGCAACTTGGTAGTATTCTCTATGTCGTCCTTGTGGAGTCTCCCTATGTTGTCCTTGTGTCGCCCAATTGCAGAATTCACTAGCCGAAGCAAGGAATGAACGACACGTGTCCGAACGCCTCCCTCTCTCTCTCTCTCTCTCTCTCTCTCTCTCTCTCTCTTTTTCACATAGCTGGCAATCCCTGTCTCTCTTTCCAAGCGCACAACTACAGGCTACACTGTCGGATGAAGCTTGTTTTGCCATGTGGCTTGGGGGGGGGGGGGGGGGGGACGGGAATCCCTCCACCTTTTATAGTATAGATAGATGTTTGGAAAAAACCTGCCTCAGCTTAATATCGTGTCGTTTTTAATTTTAAAAATGCCGATCGAGGGCAAGAGGAAAAAGAGAAATTCCACCTCAAAATAGACAAATATAGTGTAAAAACCCAAAAAATAACCTAATATTATGAAATTTCCTCTTGACAAAACGAAGGAATGGAATTTTATACGTTTGGAAAAATGATTTTTCTCAAACATTGGTTAATTTTGTATGTTCGGTAAAATGATTTTTCTCTCATTGTTGGTAGCGTTTGCTAACTTTGCTCCCTGTTGGTAACTTGGTAGTATTCTCTCTCTCTCTCTCTCTCTCTCTCTCTCTCTCTCTCTCTCTCTCTCTCTCTCTCTCTCTCTCTCTCTCTCTCTCTCTACGGGCCAAGAATGCATGCAGTTACCACTGACCAATGTTCGAGGAAAATGTGTCTCAACTTAATATCGTGTCGTTTCCAATGAGTCAAAAATGTTGGTTGAGGGCAAGGGAGAAATAATAAATTCCGCCCCAAAACAGAGGAAAATTCTCTCTTTCTCTCTCTCTCTCTCTCTCTCTCTCTCTCTCTCTCTCTCTCTCTCCTCCTATACGGGCCAAGAATGCATGCTAGTTACCACTGACCAGTGTTCGGGAAAAATGTGTCTCAGTTTAATATCGTGCCATTTCCAATTTCAAAAATGCCAGTTGAGGGCAAGGGGGAAAGGAGAAATTCTACCCCAAAATAGAGAAAAAATCTTTATCACTGTGTGTGTGTGCATGTGTGTGTGGGGGGAGGGGGAGGAAGCGGGGGGGGGCAAGAATGCATGCAGTTACCATTGACTAGTGTTCGGGAAAAATGTGTCTCAGCTTAATATCATGCCCTTTCCAATTTCAAACATACCGGTTGAGGGCAAGGGGAGAAGGAGAAATTCCGTCCCAAAATAGAGAAAACAGTGTAAAAATCCAAAACATGCCCTTAATTTTCTAAAATTTCCTCTTGGCAAATTGAAGGAAAAAGGAAATTTGTATGCTTGGAAAAATGCGAACACTGCCACCAATGTTTGGAAAAAATGTGTCTCATCTTAATATCCACCAGCACTCTCTCTCTCTCTCTCTCTCTCTCTCTCTCTCTCTCTCTCTCGACTGTGCGACGTACGCAGTGTTCGGGAAAAATGTGTCTCAGCTTAACATCATGCCGTTTTCAATTTCAAAAATGTCGGTTGAGGGTGAGGAGAAAAGGAGAAATTTCGCCCCAAAATAGAGAAAAATTCTCTATCGATCTGTGTGTTTGTGTGTGTGTGTGTGTGTGTGTGTGCGGGCCAAGAATGCATGCAGTTACCACTGGCCAGTGTTCGAGGAAAATGTGTCTCAGCTTAATATCGTGCCCTTTCCAATTTCAAAAATGCCGGTTGAGGGCAAGGTGGAAAGGAGAAATATTCCGCTCCAAAATAGAGAAAACAGTGTAAAAACCCAAAAAATACCCTTAATTTTCTAAAATTTCCTCTTGGCAAACAGAAGGAAAAAGGAAATTTGTATGCTTGGAAAAATGCGAACACTAACACCAGTGTATAGAAAAAATGTGTCTCAGCTTAATATCATGCCGTTTTCAATTTCAGAAATGCCAATTGAAGGCAAGCGTAAAAGGAGAAATTCCGCCCCAAATTAGAGAAAATAGTGTAAACTTTTGAAACAATGATCTTATTTTTTTTAAATCCTCTTGACAAATTCAAGAAAAGGAATTGTGTATGTTTGGGAAAATGGTTTTTCCCCAACATTGAATTCCACTCACCAGTACCCTCCCTCTCTCTCTCTCTCTCTCTCTCTCTCTCTCTCTCTCGTATGACGTACCGCAGTGCTCGGGAAAAATGTGTCTCAGCTTAACATCATGCCGTTTTCAATTTCAAAAATGCCGGTTGAGGGCGCGGGGAAAAGGAGAAATTCCGTCCCAAAATAGAGAAAAACAATGTAAAAAACCAAAAAAATAACCTAATTTTCAAAACCTTCCTCTTGACAAAATCAAGGAAAGGAATTTCATATGTTTGTAAAAATGGAATTTTCCCTGATTGTGGGCGTACGTCTTTATTAAAGGGTTTCGCTCTCTCTCTCTCTCTCTCTCTCTCTCTCTCTCTCTCTCTCTCTCTCTCTTCCCTGTACGATGTACATGTGGCCGTTGCAACCATTTGGTAACGCGAGCATGTGGGAGCAGGAGTTTGCGCAGTGCCCGCGGGCCGCCTCTCTCTCTTGCGCTGCGTGCAGTCTCCTCTCTTTCAGGGTTCAGCGCAAACAGTTGCACTATTGCAAGGAATCAGGGATCATTGCCGGGGGGGAGCAGTTGCACTGTTGCAGGGCTGCCGGACCAAGCTGGGGATGTCACGTGTCGAGAGGGGGGGGGGGGGGGGGGGGGGGGGGGGAATTCCCTCCCCCTATAGATGAACAAGTTCTTAATAAAAGTAAACTTAAGCACTCAAAAGCAAATATTAGCGCGCACTACATAAAAATTGCCATTGCTAGAACGAGAGCCGCTCGTTTGTTTTAGCCTTGATAAGCCTTGATGCATAAGGGGGTAGGGAATGGTCGCTTAGAGAGAAGATACCATTCGCTGTAATCAGGGTTACCGGAACGGTCACTAAGCGACCATTCCAGACCTTCAAGGGTCGAGGGGAGAGGGGCCAACAATGGTACCTTGACGTGCTTGGCCATATAGTATAGTAAGGACAGCGTGCAAGAGTCCAAATCAACGGTCGAGAATCAAAATTTTTTACTTGTGTTGATGCGGCAGCGCTAGGTTGGAGGAGCAGTATTTGATGACCATTTTTATGATGCATGTTGAGTTGTCAGAAATCGGACGGCTTGCTACTGTTATTATCGTCAGTAAAGTGCAGTAGATAGAGGGTCAGGATCTACTGCCCCGCGACCCTCGACCTTGAAGGTGTAGGGAATGGTCTTTGAGTGGCCATTCTTTGTAATACTGCGACCGCCGATAGGCAGAGCCCGGGAGCCATTGGCGAGAGCAGTATTGTTAGGAATGGTCACTCAGGGACCATTCCTGGCCTTCACAGTCGGGGGGAGTGGGGCCAACAAAAGTGATCAATTGCAAGGGTGCCGACAATGTGGTCCTGTTCGATTGCAGGGGTGCCGACAATGTGGTCTCTGCTCAATTGCAGGGGTGTTGACAAGTATGTAAAGAAATTATGAGCGTTGAGTTGGCAACAATTTCTGGTTACCAACGTGGCATACATTGTTTGATTGCTCGTGTATTTGCTTCCAGATAAATGATGCTGATCGCTTGCCCCGCGACCCCTGACCGTGAAGGGTTACAAAACCCTTCATAAAATGCATTTTGTCATAAATAAAGGCTTGATAATGAATCTCCTGCCTTGAATAAACCATCCAAAGGCTTGGATTCTCAAGATTGGGTATTTTGTCTCTATCCTGTGTATACACAGAAAAACACAATCAAAATCAGTAACTAAATTAATTATCATCCTTCCAATGCTTAAAGCTTTGATAGATAATAAGCAAGCGATCCAAGTGATCGATTAGCCACTGTTGGATGCTAGAATCAATTAATTAAATATGCATATAGGGAAAATGACGCACTCTTACAAAGTAGGAAAAGGTTAACATGGATGAGAGATAACACCTTAACTATATTAATGTGCAACCCTTTTACAAAGGAAATGAAGGCCCTTTATAGAGACTAGTAAGGCTGGCAGGTTTTTTCTCTCTCTCTCTCTCTCTCTCTCTCTCTCTCTCTTTGCATTGTTGTGCTCCTAGAGCTGTAGGCCACACCCGTCGCTTGAAGGAGCTTCTGACACATGGCAGTGGGAGGGAACCGAAATTCCCTCCCCCATTATCCTTAGTATAGATTCCCAATGGTCGGTCGCACCCTACTACAAGGATCTTTTGAGTGATAAGTACTGTGTTACACCAATGAAACTAGAGAGGTTCAATTAACAAATGAAAAGCTAAGGGAAGGTAGGTTAGCTTGAGACTAAAGTAGGCTAAATGAGGTGCACCTTATACATGGTTGATTCCAAGAATATTAAGCCTATTGTACATGCAAAAATATCATGGCTTATTAATGCTTAAGAATCAATGCACACCTAGGCCCGAATATATCTCAAGACTTTAGACCAGAATATGTGAGTGCTCGTCAATACATCCCTCATGATGTAGATAAGAAAGTGTGGATACTGAACACACTAAAAATCATGTTTGTGAACACACAATACATCAATCCCATCAATCCCATAACTATTGCACAATTACAAAGACGGTTTTCCTAAAGATTTGCCTCTAGGATTACTATCAAAACATTCAATGCAACATGGAATGGATTTGGTGCTTATTAGTAAGCCTCTTTATAGGCTGAGTCATACGAAAACCGTGGATGTAGAGCGGAAGTTTACCGACTAATTAAGCCATGGCTTCTTCAAACCAAGTTGGCAGCAATGGTAGGAATAGACTATGCATCCTTCTCCAAGCAAGAGTGCATCTTGCTGCAGCTGGACCTCGACAAAGCCTATGATAGATTAGAATGGTCCTATATAGAAGAATTCATGGGAGCTCTAGGCTTTGGGCCTCACCTTTGTCACCTCATACACACAATAGGCGTTGGCAGTCAATCAGAGCTCCTGCTTAATGACAGAATTGTGGGCTCTTTTGAGGTTAAAAGATCTATAAAGCAAGGATGTCCCCTGGCCCCCTTGCTTTTCGCCATCGGGTCGCATCCTCTCATTACGTTGCTCTAAGCCAGTGCTGCACGGGGAGAGATTCAAGGTCTGGCATTACCGGGCAACGACTAGCTACTACTGGCCAAAATGTTCGAAGATGATTCGCTCCTATTCTTGAAGGTGTGCCCTCAAGTTGTCAGGAGAGCTCTGGAGATTGTGCAATTTTGTTGTGGCCTCGGGATCCGAGTGCAATATAGAGAAGTCGAGGCTTATCTACCTATCGGAGAACGACTCTTTTGAACCTGCAATCTAGACAGGGGAAATTATCTCAAAAGGGAGTGTATTCAGACACCTGGGAGCTCCCCGTAGGGGTGATGTAACCCACAGGCAAAGATTTCAATGGGTCGTTGAAAAAATAAGCTTCAAAATGAGAAGATGGGAGTTTGTTCTCCTCCCCTTTCAAAGCCGGATTAGAGTGATTAATTCTTTTATGATCCCGTATATTGCTTTCCTCAGCCCCGTGCTCAAGATGGCTACGTGTAACTGGATAGAATTCTTAAAACCAGCGAAAAGATTTCTTTGGAAGAACAACACCAAAACCTCCCGGCCATGGAACTGGGCTAGATGGGAGGTAGTTGCTCGCCCGGTAGACCAAGGAGGGCTCGGCATTCTTAACCCTATATCCCATGCTGAGGCCCTTTGTGCCAAATTTATGGTCTCATTGGCTAAACAGGACCAAGCTTGGGCTATCATGACCAAGGAAATGCTTGATGCAGTAAAACTGGGATCGAAAGGGGGAAAGTGGAAGGGGGTTGTGATGCACGACAAACTTCTCGCCCCGAAGTGGTCGTATCTTAGATCTGGTGGAATCTCAGGGGAGCTGATGAGGAAGTGCAAAAGAGCAGTTGAGGTTTTGGAATGGGGGGAAGCAACCAGATACTTTGAGGACTCCATTTTGCATTGGTACCCTTGGCTTTCTAGAATATTGGGGCCACCACAAAGCCCCTTTTGGATAGAAATGGCCAGAAAGGTGAATAGCAGGGATAGTATCTATTTTGATTTCCTTGGAGCTCACAAATCTGCAAGAAAACACACAAGGATACACTAAGTGCTAGTTGAAATTATTGTGTACATAAAAAAGGTGTAGTTGAGTGGAGTCTTGTGTGTACCTTACTAGCTCTCCTAGTTTGAAAATAGCATCCTAACTTTCTTGTCTTGACATATACACATACTCACCAGTAGAATCAACTACAACGTAAATCAGGGGATCGGAAGGGAAAGTGAATGATAGTCATACACACAAACTATAGATAGAATAGGGAGTATGAAGATTAGCTGAAGCATCTTGTGCCAATCATGGGACTTCAACCCATACAATTGAACACTTCCACCCTTCTTCGCTTTTGTGAAAGCTCCCTTTAGCGACCTCATGTATCCTGTTGGTGTACGAATAGAGGCAATGGTACCCTTCACCTTGTCTAATTCTTCTTTGTCTAGCATCCATGGTGCTTTAGGAAGCACAATCTTTCCATTTGGGGCATGACATGGAGTAGCAGAGGTAGGGAGACGTTTTAAAAGCCTCAAATCCTCCCTCGCACCCAACGAGTCCATCTTGCCAATAATGTGGTCCCATAGTGTTTGGGCTACATTCTTGAATATGTGCATGGGATCCAAGAGGTGTTGTATTTTTAAGTCCTTCCAATATGGAAGCCTTAATAATATGGAATACCTTGACATACCTTTTGGTGGAGGACACGGAGCACGATTGTTGTTATGGTGTTCTTCCCAAATGGTTGCCCAATCTGCCATCGTGAGCTTTAGAGAGGTCTTCCCATTTGTTAGAGCCTTGTGATTGTTATGTCCTTAGGGTAAGAAATGATGGTTGTTTGGATAGATACCTTGCACAAGGAATCGGGCCTCTCCGTCACCAACGATGGCCCACAAGTAGGACATGCATTGTGCCCCGATGTAGACAACCCTACATACATATCATATGGTTAGAGAGATGAGTGAACTAAAGTGAAATAAAGGGAGAGAGGGAAAGAGGGAGAGAGAGATAGACAAAAAGGGGTTACCAAAAATCTCTCCAAGCCTAAGATAGTCATGCATATAAGGATTCCCTTCACAATGGACTCTCTCCCCCCCCCCCCCCCCCCTTTGCAAGTGAAACATCGACAACAGAAATGCCTCTCCATAACTCCTCTAACTCCTCGATGAGGGGCTCGAGGTAGACATCAATATTTGACACTTTGTACTTTCTCGGCACAAGCAAGGAAAGAATTATATTTCCCTTCTTGGTTGTCTCTCATGAGGGGTTTCATGGTTGATGAAGCCAGTGAAAATTGGAATGCACTACATACTAGGTACTTTGGTGGGTCAGAGAATCAAGTGCCTAAAAAAGAAAGGTCGTGTGATTTTCATTGGGAGCAGAGCATGCATTAGGAATTTTTTGGGGTCTTCTTGGGCCCTTTAATACTCCCCAAGCCTAATGACAGTGTTTAAGTAGTGGAGCAATAGGAGGACTCCATGTGGATGTTGTGTTTGTCAGCCCCTAGTTTCTAGGGTCAAACTTGGAGTGTAGGCTTTTCTTTTTTGTAAATGGACATGAGAATTGCAAAATCTTGATAAAAAAATTGGGCCTATTTTTATTCTAAATACTATAAGCTAGAGTAAATGGGCCACCCTCAAAAAGTGGGCTAGCCACAGAAACCCCCCTCATCATTAATTTCACATTCAAGTCTACATTTTCCTCCCTCCACTCACTCCTTCTCTCTCTACATACCAAATCTGACCCCTCCTCTCTCTAGAACCAAAAATGTTGGTTTTCACTCTCTCTCCTATTGAAAGAGTACATTTTTTTCCTCCTCTCTCTCCAATCTACCTTCCCCTTCTCGATCTCTAGATCCTAGTTGTGAGTTTTGGCTCCTTTTTGTCTATGGAGAGCTTATAATACAATTTATTATCCCCTTCTTGAAGGTCTCCCTCTCATTCTTGCACCCATTCTCCACTCTCATCTTGGGGGTGCACATACATCTTGTATAGTTTTGTAGCTTCAGCTACCCAAGCTTACGATTTAGGGACCTTCATTTGCAAAGATTTAGGGTTATATAGCTTCAGCTTAAAAGGGCGCTTTAGGCTTTAGGAACCTTCAACTTGTAAAGATTTAGGGGTAAGGGAGATTTACCTTGCACAATGTGAGAAGCTTGGATAGCATGAATCGTAGACCTCATTCAAGGGTACAATCATTCTGCTGCAGCAACAAGCAAGAGGACAATGGCCATTGGGTAACCACAACCTGTGATAGGCATCTGGGTGACAATGTGACCAAGCACTCCGACTAAAGTCTCATCATTGGAAGGGTTGTATATTGAAGATGAAGAAGACGACCGATGGAAGCAAGCAAGGGAAAGCAAGTGAAGATACAACACGTCTACAAAGCTTCTCAACTTCAAATCAAGATGTTGATCGCAAGCACTATCTTGCTAATTGTCAGTACTTTTAACGTTGTTTGTAGCAACATTATGCTTTCTCATGAAGTCTCTTATGAGGAAGCTCTGTGGGCATGGTGTTTGGCTTGTGCAGATATTTTTCCATCAACGTTTATAGAATGGGAGCCTCTAGAGGCACTTTCCAAAACTTTTCTGGATCACTACTTTGATTTTGGCTCATTGTTGCTATATTCTAGATGCACTACGTTGGAGCTTGCAGAACGTTCCATATTCTGCTTTGATGCAGAGTATGTAGTCCCAACAATAAGGAACGGCTACGGGATCTTGGAAACACTTAGTCCACCAACTCTAATGGACAATGATTGGCCAACTCTAGACAATACTCTAACCAGGTAGTGGATTGAAAATGAAATCTTTTGAAGTGCACGTACGAGTCGCAATCACTTCACCATTCATTAAAAGAGAGAGAAAAATTTAACATCATCGTTGTTTCAACAGAGAGAGAGAAAGACAAGACGAGCACAATATATTGTGTGAATTATCATGCAATTTGAATATTGAAAGTATTCTTTTACAACAAGCTTAAGAATACTTATCTTTTGTCTTCAAAAACTTTATGTTGAGGCACCTTTGCAGGCTCCAAGCCTTACACCCTATAGGGTAGCGCGGTGATTTGGCTTTCACCCTATAGGGGAACGTAGTTTGTTCTTGATTAATAGCACCAAATACTCATTCTCTCTCACAAAATTATGTCTTCTCTCTCTCTCTCTCTCTCTCTCTCTCTCTCTCTCTCTCTCTCTCTCTCTCTGTCAAATGTTCTATCACAAGACCTCTCTCTCTATTCCCTTACTCGTGCACATGAACCTTCCATCCTTCTATCTCTTCTTAGAATAGGACTCTTCATTTCTCTCTCTCTCTCTCTCTCTCTCTCTCTCTCTCTCTCTCTCTCTCTCTCTCTCTCTCTCTCTCTCTCTCTCTCTCTCGTAATATAGAGATAAAATCCATCTCCCTTGTTTTCTAGGGCAAGAGAGGAATACTCTCTCTCCCCTTTTTGATTCCCTTTAGCGAAACAAAGGCGCCCTCACTTCTCTCCCTATTCGACTCACATGTGGAGATATTCTCTATGTCTCTCTCTTTGTTTCTCCTCCCGGCTATGGGATCTTCCCCTTGTGGGTTTTAATAAATCCAACATCTTTTTAAAAAAACATCTCTTTCTCTGGGCCGCTGGCTTCGTGTAGAGGCTTTCCCTCTCTCTCTCTCTCTCTCTCTCTCTCTCTCTCTCTCTCTCTCTCTCTCTCTCTCTCTCTCTCGCTTCAATTAGCCACAAAGAGCTATGCTCTCTTTCTCTCTCTCACTATGCTCATTCACAGTAGGGCCGCTCAATCTTTCTTTCTCTTGCCATATTGGAAGCCCGCCCTCGTCATCTCACCCCATCTCTCTGGCGAAGCCCACTACAAGTTTTGGAACTTTTCACAAGTTGAGAAAAAGGCCCTTTTTTCCACCCATTTTAAAAGTTCATCGAAGATTTTTGGACGACGTACAAAAGTTTCACGATAATAAAAATAAGATTCCCATGAAAAAATGATCTTTTTAATAGCAAATGTTGACTTTTCCACTCAATTTTGGAACGGTCACGGCGCCGTGATTGTTCCAAGAGTGAGAATGTTTTGTTTTCAATAGAAAAACAAATTTTTGTGCATATGAAAAAGTCATTTCCCCACACAGTGGGTGTGAAACTCGATTTTCCCACTCATTTTCATTGGTGTGAAAAGTTTCAAAACTTGTAGTTTCCCTCCCAGCTTGGCAACCCCGCTCAGAGAGTCGTTCTCAACCGGCCTGCACTAGCAGCACACCCTCCTGCAACCATATCCAATCTCCTCCATCTCCATTAGGGACTACCGACAAATGGTGGTTTTCTCCCCTTGCTCTCTTTGTTCTTCTAGTGGTGCTCCCCAATCGACACAATCCCGTCATCTCATCAAAAATAAAATTAAACACCCCCTTTTTTATTTAACTTCTTAAGCTCCCATTCACACTCTCTCAACTCTGGCTTGGCTTGCTCTAGAAGGCTCGGCTCGCTAGACTCCTCATGGGAGCGCACACACACACACACACACACACACACACACACACACACACACACACACACATTCACACTCACACACACAATCACAGAGTACGCACATGCGTAGTATGATAAGTCTCACATGACATGGAATGGCCATAAGTGACTTATAGTGGCAACTATCATCTGAAAATCATGTTTAAAAGGTGACATTAGACCATCCTCTTCATGACATGGAATGGCCATAAGTGACTTATAGTGGCAACTATCATCTAAAAATCATGTTTAAAAGGTGACATTAGACCATCCTCTTCAAAATCTTGTCCCGACGCCATGGTACACCTCTAGGAGTGGGTGGTCAATTTCCATATCTAGTCGAGGACTTTATCGTAGCATCTCCAAACACATTATACCCTGTCAAAACAACTCCTCAAGGCCAATCAAGTGCAAATACCATCATCAAATAGCAGATAAAGTCATAAAAGCATTCATTTTTAGTGCAACATTCTCATGTAAACGTGCTCCCCAAGGTTCAAAATAAACTCCAGCAGCACCACATGAGCTGTATTTTCTACTAGCTAGATTACACAGATCCCACGGGCGTAGAACCATTTGTTCTAATGTACTTGAGGATTCAATGTGCATCACAAGCAATTTGCGTACAAACATGATGTTTTCTTGCCTCCAAAGCCCAACGGGCTGTATGAACCTCCTCATCCTACACATGGCAAAAAATCGAGTCGTTTCGTGGCCCCATGTGTCATGGAGCGACTTTTAGCAGCTTGACGAGGTCAAGCTGCTAAAAGTCATTCCATGACAGACGGTGCCACCAAACGGGTGAATTTTTTTCCATGTGCAGGGTGACGAGGTTCATACGGCTCGCGGGGCTCAAGATGGGCACCTCATGAGTTGTATTTGCTACTTACCAGATAACATGGATCCCGCAAACGTAGAAATAATTTTTTTGAGAACCTTGCGGATTCGGTGTTTATGTGAACCTTGCCAAACTCAAGTGCTCCAGTTAATTATGCACACGGATTGACCATCAACTCGCTTTAGGGAACCGTGTCAAGCTCAAGTATGCTTTACTCTCTCTGCACACGGAATGGTCGTCAAGTCCTTTACTTCAAGTTTTGGTAGCAAAACCATCTCAAAAGATGTGAAGATACTATAACAATTGTCCAAAGATGTCAACTAGGAAGCTAGCCATGTAAGCTTATTGATCATATAACCAAAAACGCTTCTGTCTTAGCATACATCCAAAAAAAAATCTACTACCAAGTAACCTACATGAAAATAAATGATATCCTTAACTCTACAAGTTGCTCTTCAATAGCTCCCAGGATCAAAGGATAATAAGAAATTGCCCCAATAGTGGAGCATCATAATATCCACATAGTATCAATCAACTTCAAGCATTTTTGCTCCAAATATGCTATTCTTGGATCTAGCAAAAAGAACCCACAATATATACCCAAAAATACCCATCCATAGTGAATCTGCTTTTGACGATCTGTCGAATCACATGGTTCAAATACCATTAAGATCACATAGCATTGATGGGCTCCGCAACATACTAGAGATTCTCCTAAAGCATAATGCAGCACCCTCATCTCATAAGATTTTGGTAACTTAAGGTCGTTGCCAGCAAAAATTAAAGAATTATGACTCCCTTTTACTGGTAGCTAGGACATCACTGACATAAGAATTGTTAGGATTTGTAACCAAATCCAGCCACATTTGGCACTTTGTCCAAATAAATGCAAAACCCTGTGCACTTTATGCAGTATCAATGATGATTTAGCATCATCACCCCCTCTAGCTTCATAGCCATTACGAAAAACCTTAGGACTTTCTGGACTTGTATCATCAGAGAGATTTGTACCTGGGTTTTGAGTTTGATAATGGAAAATAGCTTTATCCTGAAGATCTTTATCCATAGCATCCTTGGAAAAATCACCCTTGGAAGTCTCAACATTCTTCAAAGCTATAGGAGTTGGCTCCTCTTGCAGCCCGTATCTGAGCGTAGATGTAAAATCCATGTCAATATCCTGTTCACAATCAGCATGATCTAGGAAATTTTCAATAGCGTCCTCTGTTTCCGCATCTACATCCATGCTACTTAGCAAGCCATTATAACTTTGAAAAGGCTCATCAGGCACCCCCTCTGAAGGGGTACATGCATCACAAAGCTCTCCTATACTGCTATAACCTTATCCTTCAGATTGGGCCAAAAACCCATCAATTATGGAATCTGCTTCTGTGATAATAGAATCGGCAAACATATTTCTAGAAGCAACCATAGGTTCATTAGCATTTTCAGGTACATCCTATGTTAGGTCTGCAACCTCAGCCACATCATCAGCTATAGTGTATATAATGACTTTATTTATGCAGTCATCTGTAGTAAACCTATTTCCCTGCTCAGCTATAGTGCCGATAGATCCTTTAGAAGCCTATAGTGGCTCATCTTCCTGATAGACTTGTTGAGAGCATCCCATGCCAAGGTCAGTAACTTGAAAATTTTTTGTTGAACAGTCTAGCTTTTCACTAGAACCATTATTCAAGGTAACTTCCATGCGAGTAATCTTTGAAAAAAAATCATACATCTGTGTTTCAGCATTGATTTCATATGTACCTTTGCTAGGTTGCTCAAAATATGGTCCTTTGAAGTTGAATCTGCTATTTCCAAAGCTGTATTTGCCTTGGATTTACTTATTTCAGAAATATGGTCCCAAAATTGATCATAATTAAGAAACTGCATATGATCCCCTTCTTCTTTATAGAAAACAATCTGGCTTTGTTCATTAATCTCCTTCATTGCTAACTCGATAATTTTTTAGCTTTCATGAACAAACCCATCTGCAAAATAGTCCCACTATGTGGGCTATGTATCTGCCAATTCTCGGACCTTATCTTTAAACTCAAAGGTTACCACTTCTTCAAAGGTTGAAATCATTCGATCTTCTGGAATTCCTCGGCTCTTCATCTCCGCTTGATAGCATGCAAGGAGCCCATCTGGATCATGTCCTTGAAAAATTCCATACTGTTCATGTACGGCATCAAGTGCCATCTCCACTGCATCATCAAGCTTCTTTTTCATCTTCATAGCTTTTACCTCTTGAAAAAATCTCCAAACTAAGCCCAACATTTTTGAAAGATCTGCTGCTGCTGCTAGATGTTTATCAAATCTACTGAAGTTGTAATCTTCAATAAACTGCTTCAACTGCGCTGGAATTTCCATCTTGTCCTCCCACCCCGGATCGTTTTGCGTCGGGTTCACCAAGAATGTCGGGAATAAGTATTCAAAAGGTGATCCAGGAAGGCACCGGCCGGGTCCCTGGCTGTGAGAGGTGCGGGGAAAATAATTGCAGCAGACACAATTAACGAGAACAAAGCTCCAGACAGACAATTTAGCTTAGCCTAGTAAACAATAGTATCCCTACTTAATCAAATGTTAATGGAAATGTTTATGCTCTTTACAAAGTTTAACATGACTCAGCTCAAGTGCTAATCAAGATGATCAGTAGGAACTGCCTTGGACTGTCTTCTGCCTTCAACTCCAATGGCCTTGGTTGGTCCGATTCGATTTAAGGTTTCTAGATTAATTCCGGATTGAATGGGCTTAGGCAGCTTAGATAGCTTAAGCTTCAGATTAGAAAGCTCATGATAATGATCTCTAATGAGATCCGAGATTAAGCTTATCTAGGTTAAGGTTTTGATGGCTTATGACGACTTGGTTTAGAGATTGGAGCTTTGTCTTAGCTCGTGAGAGATTAGAGATTATGGTTTGGTTATGAGCTTAAGAAAATCCCGGTTATTGATTGCTTAAGCTTGACTAATGAGGGCAAGGTTAGGCTTAGAGAGCTTAGGAATTTGGCTAATGAGTTTGAGAAGCTTTGGCTTGGCTTATTGAGGGCGAGATTAGGCTTCGGCTTATGATTTGAGATTAGGAAAACTTGCTTAGCTTGTAAGAGATTAGAGATTACGCTTGCTCCATGAGATTGAGATGCTTAGCTTCGAGATCTTTGGATTAAGATGGCTTAAGGCCTCTCACCCTCTTGCCTGGAGAGCAAGAGATGAATGATAAGAGAGAGCATTCAATGAAAAGAGGAGAGACTAGCTCTTGAGAGCCTCATCCTTTTGCTTTTATATTAGCCCCTTTTGGTTGCGTGGGGCATGCTTTACTAATTATGGCCAACCCATTAGCGATGTTGCTAATCGATAGCCCCTAGCTGACATGGTGGGACTCATCTCTATGACGTGGCAATGGCGGTTTCTTGACTGCACCAAATACGGTGCTTCTTGGCTCAAATGAAGGCGCCTAGGCCTGCTGAGACGAAATCGTCTCCTCGTCGAGCTCATCCGAGCCCACACTAGCGAGCACAGGCCCTCTTCCCCTTGTGTTGCTTGCTGCCCGTTGTCCTTGACATCACCTACCTCTTTGCTTCACACCACTTAAATTTTATTTACCCATTGGGCGGGTACTTCTTATTGCGGGCGGCCATGCCCCTTTTCTTTTTTCTTCCCTTCACACACAATGTGTGCTTTGCCTTAAAATGGGCAGCCCGATGCTCCTTATATCCGGTGGCCATTATTTCTGCCCTTATAAGAGCACCGCATTTGGCATACATATTTGCCAAGCAATGCTTGCAAGTAGGAGGCATCACATTTGGCATGCATATCGGCCAAGCTTGCTTGCAAGTAGAAGGCATCACATTTGGCATGCGTATCGGCCAAGCTTGCTAAGGTGCTCCATGTTGTAGCCACGACCATCACAAGGGATGACATGCCGACCAAGAAAAGCCGCTCTTAACTTCAATTCCCAACATTTCCGACTAGAAATATCACTTTGTTGCCCGTTCTGGTGCTTTGAATGGCATCATAGCTTTCAAGTTGCAAGTATGTCCGTCAAGGCTAGGCATTGGATATATTATAAAAAATGCTTCTGCATCGGGCCACATTTGGCATACACATCGGGCACTGTTGCATTAAGCCTGATGAATTTGATTGATCAAGGCGACTAGGGTGGTTCGGAACCGTCCCCGGCGATACTTAAACTGGCCATATCTTGCCAACCGAAACCCCGATTGACGAACTGGAAAGATCGACATGCGCCTGGAAGTGATCACTTCAGACCCATGCATTCCTTTCATCTTTGACCTTTTATCAGCAGGTGCTGAATCTGGTACAGATTTGCTACTGACTCAACTTAAAACTATCATAACTTCTTATCTGTAGCTGATGAGTCGTAAAGACAGGCACGTAGAGCCCTTCAAGTACTTCATCTTTGATCAATAAAATCCCAGCTATGACCACTTCAAGCATACGCAGTATGAAATAAATGGCAGGATTAAGATCTCATAGGAGGAAGAGGCAGAAAATAGATCCCGAGCGCATTGTTGGCCAAGAAAACGTTCCGAAGACTTTCAAAGCTGTTAAAAACTTCAATATGGAGAGGAATGTAGACTTCACAAAACCCATTGATATATCTGTTGTTGCAGAGTCTGCCATGAGTTTGGAGGAGCATGATACTGATCCATCTATCGAGATGGAGTCCCCTTCTACTCCAAAATTTACTTTACTGAACTCAATTAAGAGAGATGTTGGTTTTTTAGCACCTACTTTGTAGAGTGCCCAATGTGTTGCAACAATCCCAAAGAAAAAAGAGGCAGTTATTTTTGAAGACCCTACAGTGATTGATGAAAGGCTTTTAGATTTTGCAGTTTCTTCTGGGGCTGGTGATAAGTTTGACTTAGTCTCCTGTATTTTTAATGCTCCATTTAATCTTGATGTGTTTATAGCTGCCCAATGTGTTGCAACAATCCCAAAGAAAAAAGAGGTAGTTATTTATGAAGATCATACAGTGATTGATGAACCTCTTTTAGATTTTGCAGTTTCTTATGGGGCTGGTGATAAGTTTAACTTGGTCTCCTGCGTTTTTAATGCTCCATTAATCTTGATGTGTTTATAGATGAATAGAGTGAACTCTTGAGGCTGGAACGAGAGAAGTTTGAGCTTCACACTCAAGAGGGCAGGGTTAATGTTGGTGAAATGGTGGTAGTCCATTTAAAAGAATTGATCCTAAAAGACAGTCTTACAAGAAGTACAATCAGCTGCCTCTTATATACAGACCCCATTGGTGCAGCTTACATGAACAGGAGTGCAAGATGGTTCAAGAATCCTTTGGATTTCTAATATTTTTAAATGGATTATTTACAAGTCTTTTGAAAGATCCTAAGGAGGTCATGGAGGAACATATTTTACCAGCAGATATATTGAAGTTACGGAGATAGAGGAGTCCATTGATCTTGAAGAATAAGAAAAAGAGGTGGAACGAAGCAATCTTCTCTCAGCAAAAACCTTAGATATCAAGCTACCTCTAGATATGTCAGGTTTCAATGAGCGGCAAGCCACCTTAATGCTACCAGGAGTGCCAGAGTTATAATCTGGAGATAGGTCATACATTTTTCTTCATGATATACAAAGTATTTTTTGTTTTTTGCGGGAGGACTTTGCACTGGCCACTATCTCCAAGCAGCAGGACGAGAGGAATGGATTTGTTTCAAATGACAGTAGTGATGACAAGGCAATGGAGATCTCCAATAACCCACTGGACTGCCTTAAAATCTGCTTTGAAAAGGAAGAAAAGTATAAAGAAGCCACATTTCAAACTATTTGAAATAATCTCAAGCCATCAACTAGTAATCAAGATATGGAGTATTGGTTTAAGCGATCAGCACAGGAGTCAACAGGATTAGTCAACCTATGGAAGAATGAGTTTTTTTTGCAAGATGAGAGTTTCATGGTATAACATCATGTCCCCCCCCCCCCCCTTCCCCCCCATCTCTCTCTCTCTCTCTCTCTCTCTCTCTCTCTCTCTCTCTCTCTCTTCTCTCTCTCTCTCTCTCTCTCTCTCTCTCTCTCTCTCTCACACACACACACACACACACACATACACACACACACACACACACTTCTTTTGTTTACAGTCATGGATTGCTGAAAAGGATGACTTTATTCGTCGTCGAAGAAGAGAGTTCTGTGGCAGGGATTCAACTCTAGGGCAATATCTTCCTAGTCTATGTAAGACATCCATCCTAATCTTCCACAACGGAATGTCACAAGAGGGGAATACTACAACCTATGCTTTCAAGACATTATTTTTCTTCGTAGGTGGTCCAATGCTGCCACAAAATGCAGACAAAGTTATCCTCGTCGACAAGGTTTTTGGGAGGGAATGTTTTGGTTACACGCCAGAATATACTAGGGGCCGTGCAACATATTACTACACATACACAACAATGGCATTATCTTCAGGGAAAGAAAATCCTACTGAACTCTTAGAGTATGGCAAACATTTAATGATCAAATACAAGGGCAAGGTTTCAAATGATATTTGCAAATCATCAAAAGTTTGAAATAGTTGTGGTACATATTGAATTTAATTCTACAGGCATTTGTGGTACATCCGATCATCTAAACTCTAATTATCTTGTTCCACCGATGATTGGCATATTGCATTGTCTCCCTCCACCTCATTTGAATTTTAAGAGCACTTGAGTTATTGAATGCATCCGCTCGCTTTCTTTTCTGAAGTTGCAATTGTTTGATTGCCTATACGGTTGCTGAAGAGGCCAATACTTTCTTTTGTTGCATGCGGTGAATGATTCTGTGATAAAACCACTGAAATAACTCCTTCAGATTGTTTGCCTTATTTCGAGAGTCTCCATGCTGTGTGTGTCTGAAGTAGGCATTTCTAGCCATGTAATGAGACTTCTCCAAGCCCAAGGTGTTCCATATACTTGGATTCCCATACTTTTGGAGGAAGTATGGAAAATGATTAAAAATAATGTGTTTCAAAACAAGAAATTTATTTAAAAATTTAAGCACAAACTTAGTACTAAGACTATCTGAGGTGCTTTGAATTTACCATGTAACGAGTGATTTGCGTGTCAGTCCATGCTGCTTTGAAGGATTTTTCAGTAATTGAAGGTTCTGTTTAAACTTGCTGAGATTATCCTACAACCAATCATCATTCTCACACATTTGAAATAATGTGTCAATGGAACGTCACACATCACCCTTTGCATTGTGAGTTGTTGGCTCTTGGTCTTTCACTTCTAAATGAAGTTTTTTCCAATGCATATACTTAACTTTGCTAATGTAAGTAGAGTGATATACTCTCCTCGCTTTGCTAGCTTCACATCTTTCATACCTTCAGGTTTAGAAAGAAAACGGCATGCCTTGACCCCACCTATGGATGATTTGTAGGGTACATATTTCTCATTGGTTGACCTTTTTTCGTCTCGCTGGATTTTCACATTGCCCCCATGTAGACCAATATCTGACCAAACTAGTTCCAAAGCCTCTAGAGGGACATGTCGTTCAGCTGACTTTTTGATTTTCCAAGCAAACCCAATGTACAGATATACCAACTTCTCTACAATTTGGCAGAGACTATGTATTGTACAAATATGGACATTAGCAAGTGGTATATCCAAAAATGGTCAAAAATTAGAGTCTTGATTGTTACGAGTAGGAGCATTTTTCCACCACTTTGGGTCCATCACCTTCGCAAGCTCCATGCAATACAAGCATGGAGACTTTGCCATGGCACCCATTCCACAATTATACATACATTTTAGTGTTTTGAGGTCACCTGCAAGATGCCATTGAACTTGAAAGTCTCCTCACCCATCTACAGCCAGTACCTCTCCTTGATTCATTTGCCTATCAATGATATCTGGAATAGGGGTTTGATGGGACACCCAAAATAAAATGTCATGGTCTTCTTTCTTTACCTGCAAGATTAATCCTTATGAGATACGAAAAATAAATCTAAAATTTAGGTACAACAGAGGGCTTGCTAGAGATGCAAAATTTAAAGAAATTGGATTACCTGAAATGTACCAAGCCACCATAAGTTTGTTTTTGATTGAACAGTGAAGTATGAAGGGTCATCAATGGGACATTTGGAAATCCCTATTCATTAATGTGATTGTAACTTGCTCTAGCTTCTTCTCTTTAAGAATCTCACACTCATCTAGCTTCCACCTGTCTCTTCGAATGTGATATTGTAGAACTCTACCATTCTAGTTTGCAACAAAGGCAGGTCCATGAAGATATTGTTGTACTCATCATAAGTGACAGTAGTTCCTTGTGAGCTATAGATATCTTGAATATAAAATGGACATCCAATGAAGTCGGTCTATTCATTATTGAACTGGAGTCTTTCCTTTCAAACACTTGCAACTGTTGATAAAAGCTTAGACTTTATTCCCTTCTTCGCAAACATGGAAGAGATAGACTGTTGAGTAGCTGAGTAACCTTTTTTACTAACGCCAAGGGAGTCCAATGTACCCTATATTTACTTGGCAGGCACTGCATTCTTTGAAATGCCAATCTGTCAACGACATCTGTTGCAAAACCTTAATTTTTTTGTCATGCATTATATCCTTTGCAAGACCACAAGTTATCAATGGCTTTAACTGCTTTACGACATTGGTCTTCGGGTCTATTTTTTCTTTATCTGGATAGATAGAATCTCTATAATGAAAGCATGACTAACATAAGAAAAAACTTAGATTACTTTAAATTAAATAAAAACTTTACAATGCTCACCTCAATGCTTGGATTCTTTTCTTCAGGAGCCGCCAGAGCCTACGTTCAACGTTTCAAAATTCCGTAGTTTTTTCTTTCGCACATGAGCGCCTAACATTGTCTCTTTGTTTTTGTAATGTCCGTACCTTTGTTCGCAAGACCTGTGATTCTTGTGTGCGCTGCATTATAGTCTTTTGGTCCTCATAATGCAAGTTAAAAAGTCTCTAAATCTCATCTGCTTAGTGCTTCACCATGTCT
The DNA here is from genome assembly GCF_014529385.1 of Adiantum capillus-veneris. Taxonomy (NCBI): domain Eukaryota; kingdom Viridiplantae; phylum Streptophyta; class Polypodiopsida; order Polypodiales; family Pteridaceae; genus Adiantum; species Adiantum capillus-veneris. The sequence goes on along the minus strand of NC_140953.1, from coordinate 69,815,644 downwards.
TCATAAGTTTCTGATTTACTGTTTAGAGCTATACAGTAGCCAAGCAATCCATTCTCTCCATTACCTGCAAAGGTCAATAAGTTAATGGGATTTGAAAATGCAGGGAAAGCATTGGTCATGGGATTCAATGGATAGAGTGAGTCTTTTGTTCAGATATTTAAGTGTTTTGCTCCCTCTGCTCTGAGTCTCTCTGTCATGATCGATGTCACTTTGATGTTAGTTTTGCCTCGCTTACAACAGTGGCGTATATTGGGGATCCAGGTCAATGTGTAGATGATATAAGGGTCTTTTAAGGAGGACATTTGTGGGGTGGAAGAAGAAGCCATGTATGCAACAGTGCAAGAAAGGGAGGATTTCTTTGAGGTCCACGCACAAACAATGAGAGAGTAAGGAGAGAGCAGGTTTAGAAGGATACATCTTTTTTCCTTTAGTCATACATTCCACGTACAGGAAACTCCCTCCAATTTTAGGACGTTCATCAAATGCAACTGAAAACGATTTATTCTTCAATCATCATGGCCGTTATGACGCTGTGGCAAGAATCTACTTGCAAACGTACTTTTTGAATGGTTATTCCAAGTTTACAATTTCTTTTACCACACCTATTTTCTAGAGAGAGAAAGTCAAAATTCTATTTCTCTTAAAAGGCGCTCCAAATGACCTTTGAAATTTCCTAATGGAGGGAGAGACAGGACACAGAGATTAATGATTCAAGTCCAACGCCTTCAATCTCAACGAGGATGATTGCTATGATGATGATGATGAGTTTGAAGATGATGAAGCCAGTACATCCACAAACGACAGTTAAATTTCTCTCTTTATTTATTTAGGAGCCATAAGTTTAGATTTAGTTCAAGCTACTTGTACAGATCTTTTGGAAGATGATTTATATATATTTTATATTTTTTATTCTATAAATTTATTTATTTTTGTGTCGCCCACTCATCACTCTCTCTCTCTCTCTCTCTCTCTCTCTCTCTCTCTCTCTCTCTCATTTTGCCAAGCATGATAATTTATCATCACAACTGCATTTTGACATTGCCCCTAGTAAGCTCTGCTTAGTTGATCTTCAGACACAAAGTCAACGAATTCAAGAGTCAGCTCCAACTAACCTAGCCCTTGATCAGTTGCCACCATGGCAGCTAGTTCATGATAACAAAGTATGGAAACACAATGGCTACAACAATGGAGGCAGAGAGATCCTTGCAACTACTAACTTGAGAAATGTTGCCTTCCATGCCTCCTCCCATTCACAAGAGAATAAGTAAGGTTCTTGCAAAAGTGAAGGCCATGTGTATATTATTGGAGTGGATTCACATGGAGCTGTGCCTACAAAGATCGCGGCTTGCTCACATGTCATGTCTTCTTTGTTTGCATATAACATACTGTCGCAACATCCTAAAGCAAGTTCATGCTCAAAGAAAACTGGCCTGTAAAAATTGAGGTTGTTCACTACACAATATCTCTCACTCTGGTGGGAATATGTGAAGCCCGAGAAAATAGTGCTCATGCTTCGACAAAAGTTATCTTCCATGTTTGGTTTCTCAACTCTAATGGTGCTTGCTTTCCATGGAGACGCAAGCATAGCTCTGGGATGGAGCATCCTCTTCATAGTTTCACGTTTCTCCACATAGCCATTGTTTCATGTTGTAATATTAATTTTTGTTTATTTTTTTGACATTCTAAATAATGTTTTTTATTTCTTTTCACAAGAAAAAAAGAGAAAAATACCCAAATTTGAATGTTTAAGTGCCAAAGCGAGATTTTTTGTAGTTATATAGACGATAATATCCACAAAAATAATTGAAATGCAAAAAAAAAGGCATCCCACCTCCATCTCTCTTCTTTGGTCAACCCACTGTAAGTTTGGCCACTTACAATTTCCTTAATGAGACAATGATATCATGAAAGCATCCTATAGCTCTATAGCCTCTAGCAGTTTTACCAGTCGTTGTTTCCAAATCTAACAATATTATTAAAAGTTGCTTAAGTTGTCCATGAATGTTGTGACCTATCTCCCTACTTTCTTTGAGAAGGTAGATGACATGCAACGACACTATTGTCAAAAGTTCAAGTGATATAAGGTAGATGACATGCAACGACAACATTGTCAAAAGTCCAAGTGATCTGATCTTCAGATTGATACAACAATCATGGACACACAAAGGCTAAATTCGCATGACAATCAAAGTGGTTACAAGAGCTAGGCCTTAGTAACTAGCACAAGAAGATTTAGAAAAAAATTCATGTAGGAAAAGGGAGCTTTTTACAATGTTTTTCATACAACGCATAACATCATGAGCTTCTGCTCGGGAGGCACCGCATACCTAGCTAGGTACGATTGGGGGCAAGGGACCACTAGCCCTCCCACCGGGCCGGCGGTCCCTTGCCCCCAATCGTACCTAGCTAGGTATGCAATGCCTCCCTCACAAAAGCTCATGATGTTGAGATAAGTCATAATCTAGGAATTATTGTGAGAATTAATTTGTCCAAAAATTCTTGTGTAGATTGGCTTGAGTAACTATCTAGAATATGGGGCTGTATCTTAAGCATCCTAAGCATCATAATTCGATTTTGACCATGCAATTTCTATTTGTTTCTATGTCAACAAGCAACTATTGCATTGCCATGTGAATATCGTGAATATTTTGCAGTATGGCTTGGTGATAGAAAATTACTACGACAACAGAGTTCAGAGTCACAAGAAGATTTAGAAATTTTCTCGTGTAGGAAAATAGTCTCTCAGTATTTTTCATACAATGCATAACATCATGAGCTTCTGCTATAGGGGGGGGGGTTCCCTGCCCCCAATCGTACCTAGCTAGGTATGGGGTGCCTCCCTCACAGAAGCTGATGATGTTGAGGTAAGTCATAATGTGGGAAATATTGTGAGAGTTTGTCCAAAACTTCTTGTGAGTGTCGGTCTACCTTAATTTTGCAATGCTACTTGGATGGTGGTCTATCTTATTCCTTTCTAGATATATTTTGGTCCTATGTGGGATTTGCGGATTAGCCATCGTATAATCTACATCATGTGTTTCATGATTAATGAAGTAGGGGGACCATGGGTTGGCAATGTTATCCATGACCAAACTTGTCATCCAACAAGAGTCCACAAAGTCAAAGAATCTCCCACCGTCTCAACCGACCACAATTTATCCCCTCTCTCTCAAATTATTTCCAAGCCAAATTCTAAACAAACAGTTTACCCTGACTACGAATAATTTAACTCAAAGAGTCTTGCATTATATACAACCAAAAAGCAGCCTTGTCTACAGTTTGCCGATAAAAAAGTAGAGATCATAGGGCTTTCCTCAGCAAAATCAGTGTTCTACCAGTAGAGTACAAAAGAGATACCAAAATTGGAATTTGGGTTCACCTCTCAGCCGACATTGGGCATCGTTCCAAAACCAGAAAAGCAGATCTTCGAAGGAATCGCTGATAGGGTTCATGGCCTTGCGATCTGATGTCAGGTTCATAATTGCGATGTAAGGTTTAGCTTATAGTGGTGCACTTAATGCCAAGTGCTGGAAGAGGCTGGTAATTGGTTAAAATGCACTTCAATACCGAACTTTGATACCAAAATAGCAGAAGTGCACTTCATATCTTTCGCTAGTATAAATGACTCTGCTTTTGATATGCCTTCATGGAGAAGATGGTTGGTTGCTGTGGTGGAGAGGGTCAGGCCCTCCTGGCACTTGTCTGAACTCATCCACCATTGCCTCATTGGCTGTCATGCTCTTGCCCGTATGCGGAAGCCTCTCGTTACGACTTGAGGCAGCTACTATAGGAGAGCTTGATGGAGCATTCATGGCGCTTGGCAGCTCCTTGCCAGTCACAGACATCCACAAGCGTCTTAGCTTCCATTCTGCCTTCAGTACCTGCAGCCAAAGCAATTACATAGCATGATCAAGACAATGTTGTTGAACTATGGCCGACGAGCACGCACAAGGCAGTAGAGTTTTGGATTAGAATATTGCTACTACAGGGCAGTATAAGACTTAGCTACAAATTACTGCATGCATATTCAAAGAAAAGCTGCAAAGATGAGCTTTTCTTAAGCTTACTATTGTAGTTACTGTTTTTATGTGATACTTTGAATGGAATAACATGCAAATATTACCTCGGTAGCAGTAGCACTTGCAAAGAGGCGACTGTTGTCGACGTCCTCTGCAGCTGGGGCTGACGGTTTAGGTGATATCAGGGAATTGGCTGCAGCCGCTACCAGCTCCTCTGCGGTCTCGTCTGATAGTGGGGATGTAGGGACGCTCCGGCAATCTCCTGAGGGTATGCCGAATAGCGCTATAGCTGCAATATACCAAATTACAATGAATATCAAGCTCCCAAGCAATGACCTACTTTTACGCTGCTGCTGCTGCTGCTCGATAATTAGCAAGGCCGCCATTAAATTAACCTGCCGCAGGGGATGATGTGTACTGATGGATGTACTGTGAATGCGAGAGATAAAGAACTTGCAGCTGACTAGCAAGCAGGAGAGATTCTGTGTACGTGCGTGTGTGTGTCAACCTAAGTATAGATGGGAGCGCATCAGCTGTCTCTGCGTCAGTGGGTCTTACAGTTAAAAGGCAGGCGTTTATATAGATACGAGCCACAGAGAGAGAGAGAGAGAGAGAGAGAGAGAGAGAGAGGCGTGGGCCGTGGGGTTAGGTGGTTACGACATGCAGCGATCAGAGTAAAAAACATGAGAGTGAGAGAGAGACTCCCGGCGACGTGAGTATTTGGTGGTATTAAAGACCCCCCTCCCTGCTAGAGAGAGACAAATTGTGGATGCTATAATGATTCTCTCTCTATTTATATTTTTTATTTCGATATTTATTTCGAATATAGCAATCAGGTAATGACAGCATCTTTTGCAAAATTCCATACAGTTTCTTCTCGGTAATTATAGAATCATCTGGATATTTGGTATTTAGCCGCGTGAAAACTAGACAAACAATCATATAACGAACTCACCCTGACGCTTCATCAGATCACACCAGCAGCCAAATTGCCAATGCTCTTTTTTGAGAGGGTAAAGTATTAACTCAGAGGGCTCCCCTCTAAAAGCACCTTGGGAAGGCCCCTCTAATCGCAGTTGTGTCCCACATCATACATGTACTCGCACTTGAAGAGAATCCAGATTCCATGCTGATCAACAGAGACCTGTTGCTTTTTCGTTGGGACCGGTATGCTTCAACCACCCCACCTCAACTAAAGGTACCCCCGACGCGGGCGGGGCCGGGGGGGGGGGGGGGGGGTTGCTATAAATTACCCCCTCCCTCCTCCACTAGTTGCACCTCTTTGAGGTACGTAGATTTTGGACATCTTGCCGGGTTGCCCCCTCCCCTCCTCGTGTGCACTATGTGTGTGTGTGAGAGAGAGTAGATGTCCAATCAAGGGTCACTTCTTCCTCTCTAACAAATTACCCCCTTCCGTGTGGGGGGGGTACCTAAGCGCCCTTTAAATGAACTACAGCCTAGCTATCACCTGAGCAAGGAAAGCCATTTTCATAAGGGTGCATGCAAAAGGGTCCTTCCGCATTATAGGCCCTTTAAAGGATTTATGGGGGAGGACTCTTACCCTTCCTCAAGCTTTATTGTGGGTCAAATTAGAAGGTCTACTTACAAAATTTTCAAAAAAATGTGCATGGTAAAATCTCTTCTGCCCTTCTCCAAATGATTGGTGAAAGTTCCTCCCAAAGGTGCCAAAGCCTTAAAAGTTAATCGCCAGGACCATAGCAACAGACGGGGGGTGGGGCACTTCAATAAAGAAATGCCTATTACGTGGGTTCAACAATAGAGATTATTTTTTTATATTTTTTCACATTTTTACATAAAAAAAATGTTAATAAATTGATCCCAAAAAAAATTTACCAATTGAATAGTAAAAGGGTCCTTTTATTTGATTGAAAAACTCACGGCTAGAGGATTTCATATATAGTCTTTAAATGCACGCAATATATAGGTTGTATATAGAGTGACCCCCTCGAGAAAAATTAGCCCTAGTGCGGTACCAATCCGTGCAATGGGATATTCAAATGGTACATTGTACTTTTGAAATACATTTTATCCTTGTCTAAAGTTTTACAGTTATTTTGTTCTGTTCAGTTTCCTCCCTTTTCTCTATTACCCAAGCATTGTAGATTAGAGATCTCATTTTCCCTTGAAGTAACACGTCTTGAGTTCTTGAGACCCATTAGATAGATATGGGAAGTCTCTTGGAATTCTTCCTACTGTGTCAAAAACTCTTCTCAAGAGACAATATATTACAAGGTAAAAATAATAGTACGAATACAAATTTGATGCAAAGACAAGGCATCTTGTTAGTTTTAATCATGAGTGAAAGGGCATGGTTCCTAGGCACTTTTTCGACCTAAATGTAGCTATTGTCAGCAAAATAGATCCAATGAATTTTCAAGGGTCAATGCAAGCAGTATTGGCCAACTCAAGTATGTTTTGTCTCTAGCTACAAGTACTGTAGAGATTGTATGCTTCTAGTACGATATCCGACTCGACAAGGTCGGTAATCAACGGGATACATCGGTCATGTTTTAACTAGGGAGCAAGGCTTCGTACAAGGATGCTCACAAAGCAGCTTGTGTATTAAGTTGGCCATTATCTCTTTGATATGTCCTCTTTATGCTATCACACGGAGGGGAAAAGAAAGGCTTCCATGAGCATGGCTCCATATCTATGTAGATTCATTGGGTGCATAATCACTCCAAAGCAATTACAGTTTGCTTATGACTTATGATGCCAAGGATAGTGGTTACAAAAACTTGGTAAGTACCCTTAAATTTGAGTTTCATTTTTAAACTTACTCCATCTTGTAGGAGTTTCTACAGTGCCAACTTGACAAGAAAATGTTGCTTTGGTCTAGCGGAGTTTGGCTATTAGATGACATTTGATAGCTAAACTTCAGGATCTATCCCTTTAATATTGGACAATCTCATGATTCTCAATAAATTCCATGATTTGGCAAGCCATTTCTCTATGAAAGGTCAACAATTTTGATTCGCTTTTGCTTTGACATTTGTATGTCAACCCAAGCACCCATTAGCTAAGAGCAATCATGCTTAGTTTTGTCTCATCTCCTCGATGAATTAACTTATGTGAAGCAAGGCTTCACTTTGGGGAATCTTTCCTAGAAGCTTCCAAAGTTTGGAATATGCTAGTAGCTACGACTTGAGAGAACTTAGCAGCATGTCTATCTGTCTTTTATCAAAGGTCGGTATGAACCAAGCCTTAAGGCCATACAAGGTACATTTGATAGCTCTAAATTTCTGAGCATACATTGCTACACGTCACATCCAAGTGAGGCAACTACCCTCAGAGAGGCTACATGGTGAGACAGTTTCAAGTTCTACTTGTATTTTATATTTCAATACTCATTTGAATAATATTTCTCTATTGTGCAAAGCAAAGTGCCTTGACAGATGTACTGCAAAGCAAGGATTCTATTACATGCCACGTCAATATATACTATCCATTCACTTAGGATCAAGGATAATGGCACACTGGTTTGGCAAATAAGAGGACATAAGCTCAGAGTTATGGTTTGCAATTGACCAGCTGTGATGTATGCATGCTGGTACACATTGTGCAAGGCACGCATGGCAGTTGCTCACATTGTAAAGACCTTCATTGAAGCCAAGGGCTTATCACACTATTTTTTTTATATATATGCATGCATAGCATCCTAGTATTTTGGACCGATTCCACTAAATCATGGTTTATGCTTCCGCTATAACATCGTCTACTTTGTTCAAAAAGAGTTGAGGCTGGTATATTTGCTTGTTATCATTGTATATGACTACAACGAAGGGCAATTTCTATGCACAAGGTGCTGGCAATACATATAATGATTTTGTAGATAGCAAGTAGGCATGACGTTGCCATCAAGAAAATAATTTGTGGAAAAAAATGAATAGACTAAGAGAGCCTCAAAGTAGGTGATCTCTTCTTTGAACACACAAGAAACTTTAGTATGACTACCTTGTCTGGGGTGTTGACACTTTTTCTCTTCCACCTTTCCCAATTGTGTAGAGCATGCATGAGCTCCACTATGCTTGCGGCTTGGAGAGCTCCCAAAGCACTGGTGCACATGGATGATTCTGACTCCTGCCGCATCATGCAAGGAACTATTCTTCTTAAATAAAGTAGGGTTATATGTGCTTCTTGCACATGCAGATCCGAAGCTTTCATTCATGTCCATAGCTAACTCCATCCCCAATAAACCTCTTCTCCCTCACTTCTGCGACTTCCACATACTTTGCATGAGGAAGATGATTGCGGGCTGGTTGTGGTAGGTGTGTACGGCTGTGAGTGGCCATCAACGTGTACTACCCTAGGCTAACCACTCCTTAGTTGCCCTCTGCCCAACCTCGTGTTTTCGGTTGTGTAGATTCTCTCAGATGATGTGTACGTATACTTTCCCCCACTTTTGGCTTCTGAATCTGATTGTTGCCCCTTATATTAGCTAGGGTAAGCTTGTTGTGCTGCACTATTTAGTGCTTGAAATGAATCATTGCTTGCTGCTCCAACTCCTTGTCAACTTGCACTTCTTTTGAAGAGTTAATGTCCTCACAAGCCCAAATCATAAGGGCTTTGATACCACCTTTTGAGCTCGCATAGTGGAAGCCAATAGCTTCTCTCACAGACATGGCAAGGGAATGTGCATAGAGAGAAAATAATTCACGTTCCACACGATTGAAGAAAATTAAAGAAGAGTTTTAATGAGAATTTTCTTAAGCCTTTATAGGCACTTACAACATGTCCTCACTCATCTTGGCCGCCCAAGTTGTGCTGACCGCCAAATAACACAGAGCCTTATGACAAGAGAGGGTAACATATCCTTAAACCTTCTCATCATCCAAACCTTATAGAAGAGCAAAATAGTACTTTTCTTCTTCAACGTCACCTAGCTAGCCGCGGATCTCTGTGTTACAATGTCTTTTGCATCCTCTTCTTGGGAGGGAGCCAATTGAAGAGCATATGGGACATTGTGATGATGTTGCTTTACATTTTCCCTCACAAAATGTCCACAACCCAGTGGAAAGAACAAGCATTAGGTAAGCACTTATAACTTACATGTCGTAAGAAAACAACTTGTTGTCTTAAATGTTCTTTTGAAGCTGCATGGAGACATCAATGTCTATTCAAACCTATGAATGCTAGTGAGAGTGTTAAAGTCTTGGTGGACCTTACCCCTAGCACCGTGCCAAGCATGTGGCTAGGGGGATTATAGTGGTTTTTTATTAAGGGGTGTTTGCAATGCTCCCACCCAAATGAGAAAAAGCATTGACTTGAGATTTACAAAGAAACCAAACCACCAAAAGAAGAATAAAATAGTAGAAATACAAAAAATCCAATGTCCCAAGGATGGCAAGAAAGCTTTGGGATCCATTTTTGGTGTCTTGAGAAGCAAACTGACTTTAAGTCAATGGTGCACCATTTTCTCTAAACCTTTACAACAACAAGACAAGGTCTACTTGTGATATGTGTTCGAGTCCTCCAAAAGATAGACAAGCACACATGGGCTTATGGAATATACAAGTTGTTGTGTCGCTTTCCCGTTCACAAGTATTAGCTTCATTCCCTGTACATGACTACTTTTGAACTAGTGGTGCACCATGGTTTCAAGTCCTTTGAAACATATCATTTTGCGATAGTCTTGGAAATCCATTTAGACCCATTGAGATGGATGGATGGGTGAATCATTGCTCAAAGATCCACCTTTGTCACTTGAAAAATTCCCTTATCGCACAACGTACTTTTGCATGTCTTCCAACCCAAATGAGTTGATGGTAGTTTGAACCCAAGTATCTACAACTTTATTATATCTAATATGGGGATTCTAACCTAGTATCATAGGGCTTCTCCATCGGTTGCACATTGAGTCTTATTATGAGAGAGGGTAGCATATCCTTGAACCTTCTCAACGTACAAAGCATATAGCACTACAAGAGGCTCTTCACATTAGCGACGCTCACACAGCGACGCTCAAAAAAAAAAATCCTGGCGTCGCTATGAGCGTCGCTATGAGCGTCGCAAATTTCTTTGTAAATTTGCGACGCTCATAGCGACGCTCATAGCGACGCCAGCTGGGGTAAAAAAAATAACCGAACGCGCCCAAAAACTCAGATCTCAGATCTGAGTTTTTCGGCGCCCTCAAGCAAAGAGCAGGTAACGCTCTCCCTCACTCTCTCTCTCTCTCTCTCTCTCTCTCTCTCTTTTTCTTTTACACACACACACACACACACACACACACACACACACACGAGGAGAGGAAGGAGAGCCAGGTATGCTCCTTCCCTCTCCTCATTCTCATGTTCCCTTCCTCTCTTTCTCTCTCCATCGCGCTCTCTCTCACACACACACACATACACACACACATATAGTGTTTTTGAGAGAGAGAGAGAGAGAGAGAGAGAGAGAGAGTGCAAAAACGCACACACATACATAAACAAAGAATGCACACACACATTGAGAGAGAAAAAGAGAGAGAGAGCATGCATAAACAAAAAACGCACGCATTGAAAGAGGAAAAGAGAGAGAGAACATGCATAAACAAAAAACGCACACATTGAGAGAGGAAAAGAGAAAGAAAACATGCATACGATCCAAAAAAACGCACACACATTGAGAGAGAAAGAAAGAGAAACTAAGGGAGCGTCGTAGGAAACTAATTAAAATTAAAAGACCTAAAGATCTAGCCGACGAGGAGTTGAACTGAAGACCTATTATTCAAGAGAGAAATGGCATAATCAATCTATCATACTTGGCATGGGTGATAGAAAGGTTATACCATTTATCTCTTTTTATTGGCACACACATCCACACACGCGCACACACACAGGAAGAAGAGAGTTATAACGTCGTAGGAAACTATTTTAAAAGACGTTAAAGATTAGGTTATATGTAGACTTACATTAAATTAGATTTAGGTTTATTTTTAACTAGATTTACATTTATTTAAGCTAGATTTAGATTTATGTTATATTAGATTAGATGCGGGTCTCCATAGACTGCGATGCCGGCCTGCATGAAGCGGGTGAAGAAAGCCCTCAATGGAATATAGGGTATTGCTGCCTTCACTCATAGTGGGCTCCGTCGATCCAAAAGTACTGGTGAAATGACTTCAGAAGATAGGGAAGAAGGTGGATCTTTAGGGCGGCAAGAGTCACTACATCCCCGACACAATGACCATCTAGACAACCTCTAGTCATTAGACTTACGTTAAATTAGATTTAGCTTTATTTTTAGTTAGATTTACGTTTATTTAGATTTACGCTTATTTACGTTAGATCGAGTCCACGCAAGAATTACTTACGGTTTAGGGTTTAGAGTTAGACGAACAGTGAAAAGATCTACTGTGAAAAGATGTTAAGATGAAGTGAAGTGCTACAGCTAGAGAAGAGGCAAAGGGATTTTGTCCACTACATGCAGTATCATGTAGACGTGGGTGTCTAGATTTCTTGTACCCACAAATATAGGTATTGACCAATAAAGACGAGATTATAACCCGGTGGTTCTGATCTCCGTGCACCTCTAGACCGAGGTGTGCGGGGATTGGACATGACTAGAGAATGTGAGGTAAAGAGAGAGAGAGAGAGAGAGAGAGAGAGAGAGAGAGATAAGACGAAGAATGCCAATAGAATATTAAATTTGTTGTCTAGGTTATAAGTTTTTTATCCTCATTATGAGTAGCGACGAGGATGTGGGACCGTCCAACCGAAACACCTATCTCTCAACGAGGGTCTTATGTCCTTGTAATCAATGCAAGCATGCTGTGCGACGGACAAGACGTGTTTCTTTGCAGCACGTTCGTGAATTTGGCGAGTTCAATCCATCTATTATAGATCGAGTTGTTGCCAATTATAACTCGTCGGACTCTGACGCTGGCCAACAAGCAGCAATCTTGCAACCCAATAGACGTATTCGCAGGCGCTTTGGTCAAGCAGCATATGTGAGGCCACAAGATGTAGCCTCTAACAGCTCGGGGGATGATCATGCAGAGCACATTCCCAACGAGGCAATGTTTGAGCCCGAGATTGATGAAATGATCGAGACGATCATGGATTCAGAAAGGCTTATCTATGATGATATGAAAAGTGAAGCCGATACATCATTGTATAATGGAGCACGTATGTCTAGATTGAAAGCACTCCTGGTTCTTCTCAACATGCAGGCAAAGTTTGGATGGAGTGACACTAGCGTCACAGCGCTTTTCAGGTGATCTATTACAATTAGTTTACTTTAATAGAACTCATGGTGTATAATGATCTGATAGATTTTTACACGACTGTATCATATTTTTATGTTGTGTAGATTGCTGAAAGAGCACATTCTACCAGCTGACAATGTGATGCCAGATTCCCGAGATGAAGCAAGAAAGATTTTGCAAAACTTGGGGATGGATTACAATTCTATCCACGCTTGTCCTAATGACTGCATTCTTTTCAGAGGGGAATACACAGACATGGAGAAGTGTCCGAAATGTGATTCCGAAAGATATCGAGTAGATCTCCACGGGACAAAAATTCCACAAAAGGTTTTGCGACATTTTCCTTTGCTTCCTCGCATCAAGCATTTCTTCGAATGTAAGTCCATGGCCGCCCTAGCATCATGGCATGAGGAGAATAAATCTTCGGATGGTGTGCTACGAATTCCTGCAGATTGCGCAGCCTGGAAACATATAGATGGAACATGGTCGGATTTTGCCAGGGAAGCTCGAAATTTGCGCTTAGGCCTGGCTATGGATGGCGTAAATCCATTTGGTCAAAGATCAACATCTTACAGTGTATGGCCCGTTGTCATCGTCAACTACAACATTCCCCCGTGGTTGACTACGAAGAAGGGGCACCTATGGCTAAGCTTGATTGTGCCAGGGCGATATAAAGTGGGGAATATGGATGTGTATCTTCGTCCACTATTGGAAGAGCTACAACAATTGTGGATTGGCATAGAGGTGGTGGATATGAGCCGACACACAGGACGACGGAATGCTTTGATCAGAGGTATTCTAATGTGGACCATGCATGACTATCCCGGGCTAACAGAATGCTCAGGTGATCTATTGACACTCCTCTCTCAGACACTGTAAATCTTGTTTTTCCCCATAGTTGATCTATTATCATGTGTATACATGCAGGGCTTCAAACAAGCGGATACAGAGCATGTGTCACATGTGGACCTAGACTGAATGCACGTAGGGCACCCTCACTGAAGAAGCAAATCTACGAAGGTCATCAAGCGTATCTTCCGGAGAATCATGTGTTACGCGACGGCTTTTTGGGAAGAGAGCCACCAAGGATGTCTGCACAAGCATGGTTAGAGCAGAAGGAGATGTGCGATGACGGATTGCCTCCAGGGATGAAGAGACTATCTCTATGTTACGAGTTACCATACTGGCCTCGACTCGTGATCAATCACTTGCTCGATCCAATGCACATATTCAAGAATGTGGGTAATCTACTATGGGACCATTTGACCGGCAAGAAAGATACTTTGGGAGCCAGAGTTGACCTTAGAAATGTGGATCGTATGGAGCAATATTGGCCGCAAACAGCGTCTGATGGATCGATAAAACTTCCTAAAGCACCATGGATTTTCACAGGAGCCCAAGAACGCAAAGTAAAAGAGGCCATTCGATCTTTGCGGACCCCCACTGGCGTAATGCACTCGCTCCGAACGTGTTTTACTAAAGAAGGAAAGCTTACCGGTTTGAAGTCACACGATTGGCATAAAATGTGTCAGGTACGTTCATAGTGGAATTTAATATCATTGCATAAAATGTGGACTTTAATATCATTGCTGCACATACTTTACAGTTTATTTTACCGGTTGCCATTGAGGGATGTTTGTCTCTCGACATCCGTAACACAATCTACAAACTTGCAAAGCTGGTGCAATGGATCTCACAAAAGGAGATCGACGTAGACTCCATACCATTCGCCAAACTAAATGCTGCGGAGCTTGTGTGCATGTTTGAGAAACATTTTCCTACTACAATGCTAACCATTCAGGTGCATCTTCTTATTCACAAAGTTGATGAGGTGGAAATAGCTGGCACAGTTCATTCCAGATGGATGTTCTTCTTAGAGCGTTTCATGAAAACGCTTAAGGGATATGTGCGTCAAAAGGCACGTCCGGAGGGTAGCATGGCAGAAGGTTGGTTGGTATCAGAGTCCCTAGTGTACATTGGAGAGTGGCTAGACGGATTTGATAAATCCCGGGACACGCTATGGCGAACCATAGATGATGAGCGCATATCTGGGATTGTCATGTGCAATCTCGGTGTTGAGAAGAAGATGACGGAAGATCTGGAGGCTAAAATCAACCGATTTTGCATGCTTCACAATCCAGTGATGCAAAAGTGGATTTCACAATATGAGGATGCAAAGCAAGAGCGACAAAGGGCACGAATCGAGTGGAGACGGGGAAGACGACCACCGATGCACTATCCAGCGGTTCTGGAGAGCCTACCAACCTTCATGAGCTTAAGATGGTTGCACAACCAATTGAAAAGCGCACAACAATGCGGTGACGAAGTGACTGAAGAAGAGTGGGAGTACTCTCGGGGTTGCGCGACCAAGGTAAGTTTGCAATGTACGACTAGCAAGTGACTTTATTTATAAACGTTTGAACGGCCACTCATAATCTTTGTTCGTTGTAGTATAAGTCATACACAGCAGCATGGTGTAAAGGTCGACATTTTAGGGTGGAACGAATCGACAAAAAGCGTTTTACTCAAGATTGTGGAATCATGGCAAAATTTGAACAGTCTAGTCGACGACGTTCCTCTGATGCAGATCCCGTGGTGGCGGAACTCACTTACTTCGGCACGCTGCAAGAGATTTTGAGGATCGATTACAGAGGATTTTTTGTCGACTTGTTCGACGTGCAATGGTTCAAGATAATCATGGAGGGTCGAAACGCTACTGTGCGTAGAGGAGAGTCTGGTTTTCTTGAGGTGGATTCTACTAAGAAATGGACTGACCTAAGAGACACTTTCGTACTACCCGAGCATTGTGAACAAGTAAGTATATAAATAGTTAACATCCCCCTTTTACAAGTTATGTGCTTGAAAGCTCTCATGTAAGTTATGTGGCTCTGGCAGGTAGTATTTCATCCTACAAAGTCTACATCAAACTGGTGGTACGTCATAGAGTTAGCCCCTCGTAGTGCAAGGACGTATGAAGGCTACCATGTGCCAATCACAACGACATCAATGGAGGAGATCAGAGAAGATGCTCAATCAGAAGCCGCTGCGGTGGTGCCAGACGAGCATCAAGATGCTACTACTCTATATGGGGTGCATGCAGAGGAGCTACAAAATGAAACAGAGGATATGTGTTTAAACGGAGAGCTCTATATAGATATAGGAAGTTATGCTGAGTTATGCGAGGATGAGAGAGAGATCTCTTAAAGCCACAAATATTGTATTTGAACAATTTTGCTCCGTGCTGTAAAAGCTCTAGCTCTCTAAGTAGCTTCCATGGTGTGTAACGCTCTTTTCTACTCGCGCTCACATCTTTTGATTGAAAATTCTGAGTTTTCGACTTGCCTCTTCTACCACTCGATTCATTGCGTCATTGTATTTATATGCGTCATTACGTCATTGTATTTAATGGTCTTTGCGTCATTGTCTACTCTATTCATTCAATATTAAGTTTAAATATTCGTGTGTTTAATGCAGGTATGGATGATGAGGAGTTTCTTTCTTCTTTGTCACCGCAGCAGAGACAGTGGTACGTGGAGCGTCATCGCTCTGGCGCATCATCGCGCGTTCCTACACCATCCGCATCTCCCTCTCTTTCGGAGCATTCGGCGCGCTCCGAAGATTCGGCGTCGACGAGACGAGCGTCACACTCTTCTAGACACCGGCGCTCTAGTGGTGGCGGTGGCGGTTGTTGTGGGGATTCCGCCACCGATGCCTCCACACCGCCTCGTGTTCGACGAGGCTCTTTACCCTCCCCTTCTTTGCCCGCCCCCACACCAGCCACAGCATCGCCGTCTACGCCAGGTTTTGCACGGCTGACTGTTCCTAGAAGCTACACACCTCTACCTACTCCGCCAGGAGCCACCCCACTCGACACTCCTCGCTTCGGGGCCCAGACGCCGGTGGAGACACCTGACGTCCGTACCCCCATCGACACGCCGCTAGAGACCCCTGCCGGGACACCCAGGTTCACGCGTCACCGGCCAGAGGGCTTGCCTTACTCCGTCGACATCAGCGGCGGCATCATCATGGATGATGACGGCAAGAAGGTGATCTCAGGCATGCGTGGTCTACTCTCCTTTTGTTGCTTCCACTTGTCGGGATTCTTGTGCGCTGCTTTCTTCGCATTCTTCCAATCTTCTTTGGCCAGCCAATCTGGTCTGTTCCACCCATGCTTGATTGCTTTTTGCACTTTGGAACGCTTATGCTTGCAGTATTCACGCATTCGAACCTTCATCACGTCTTCATTGAAGCGGTCATCCAGTGTTGGAACGGGAAACTCGTCATGAAGCATGCTGATGACTCTGTGTTTTAAATCATTTGGTACTTCACTCCAGGTGTTTAGAATGTAGTGTCTAAACACCTGAGAGCAAAGACCACGCATGCGCGAAATCACCTTCTTGACTTCATCATCCAAGATGATGCCGCCGCTGAAGTCGACGGAGTAAGGCAAGCCCTCTCGCCAGTGACGCGTGAACCTCGGTGTCCTGGCAGGGGTCTCTAACGGCATGTCGACGGGGGTACGGACGTTAGGTGTCTCCACTGGAGTATGGGCCCTGAAGCGAGGAGTGTCAACTGGAGTGACTCCTGGAGGAGTAGCTAGTGGTGTGTAGCTGCTAGAAACGGATGTCAGCCGCGCAAAACCTGGTGTCGATGGCGATGCCGTGGCTGGTGTCGAGGCGGGCAAAGAAGGGGAGGGTAAAGAGCCTTGTCGAACACGAGGCGGTGTCGAAGCATCGGCGGCGGCATCCCCACAACAACCTCCACCACCACCACTAGAGTGTGGAGTCGTCTCGTGAACACCAAAGCTTCGGAGCGCGCTGAATGCTCCGAAACAGAGGGAGACGCGGCCGTAGTAGGAACGCACGATGGTGCGCCAGAGCGATGACGCTCCACGTACCACTGTCTCTGCTCGGGTGACAAAGAAGAAAGAAGCTGCTCATCATCCATACCTGCATTAAACACACGAACATTTAAACTTAATATTGAATGAATGGAGTAGAAAACATGGACAAGTAGAGAGAGAGAGAGAGAGAGAGAGAGAGAGAGAGAGAGAGAGGAGGAGGAGGAGGAGGAGGGATTCCTGTGTAGAGAGTTTTCGTTGAATTTTTGTGAATTTGTAAAAGCATTGCGCTTCCGGTGTGATGGAGACTGAAGCTGCAATGGCGAAGGAAGTCGGTATCTGCTCATAATGTTGCTTGCCCCATCAATAAATCTAGATGATCGGGTGAAAGAGACGGTAAGAAACAGTAGTAGTGATTCTTAGCGTCTCTTTCACCACTAAATCCGGTTGATCGGGTGAAAGAGGTGCTAACTAAGCAGTAGTAGTGCTTCTTAGTGTCTTTTTCACCCGATCAATTAGATCTAGCGGTGGGACGAGTTGCATCTATGAGAAGAGACAGATCTTTGTCGCTCTTGCTTTGCATCCTCATATTGTGAAATCCACTTTTGCATCACTAGATTGTGAAGCATGCAAAATTGGTTGATTTTAGCCTCTAGATCTTCCGTCATCTTCGTCTCAACACCGAGATTGCACATGATAATCCCAGATATGCGCTCATCATCTATGGTTCGCCATAGCGTGTTCCGGGCTTTATCAAATCCGTCTAGCCACTCTCCAATGTACACTAGGGACTCTAATAGCAGCCAACCTTCTGCCGTGCTACCCTCCGGACGTGCCTTCTGACGCACATTTCCCTTGAGCGTTTTCATGAAACGTTCTAAAAAGAACATCCATCTGAAATGTACTGTGACAGCTATTTCCACCTCATCAACTATGTGAACAAGAAGATGCACCTGAATGGTTAGCATGGTATTAGGAAAATGTTTCTCAAATATGCACACGACCTCCGCAACGTTTAGTTTGGCGAATTGTATGGATTCTACGTTGATCTTCTTTTGTGAGATTCATTGCACCAACTTTGCAAGTTTGTAGATTATGTTACGGACGTCAAGAGACAAACATCCCTCAATGGCCATCTGTAAAATAAACTGCAAAACACGTGCATCAATGATATTAAAGTCCACACACGATTTTGTTACACAATTTCCACTATGATATATTCCACTATGAACATACCTGACACATTTTATGCCAGCCATGTGACTTCAAACCGGTAAGCTTTCCTTCTTTAGTAAAACACGTTCGGAGTGGGTGCATTATGCCAGTGGGGGTCCGCAAAGATTGAATGGTCTCTTTTACTTTGCGTTCTTGGGCTCCTGTGAAATCCATGGTGCTTTAGGGAGTTTTATCAATTCATCGGAAGCTGTTTGCGGCCAATATTGCTCCATACAATCCACATTTCTGAGGTCAACCCTGGCTCCCAAAGTATCTTTCTTGCCGGTCAAATGGTCCCATAGTAGATTACCCACATTCTTGAATATGTGCATTGGATCGCGCAAGTGATTGATCATGAGTCGGGTGGTCCAGTATGGTAACTTGTACCATAGAGATAGTCTCTTCATCCCTGGGGGCAATCCGTCATCACACATCTCCTTCTGCTCTAACCATGCTTGTGCAGACATCCTCGATGGCTCTCTTCCCAAAAAGCCATTGCGTAACACATGATTCTCTAGAAGATACGCTTGATGACCTTCGTAGATTTGCTTCTTCAATGAGGGCGCCCTTTGTGCATTCATGTGACACATGCTCTGTATCCGCTTGTTTGAAGCTCCGCATGTATACACATGATAATAGAGAAGCTTGAGAAAAACCAAGATTTACACTGTTTGAGTGAGGAGTGTAAATCACCTGAGCATTCTGTTAGTCTGGGATAGTCATGCATGGTCCACATTAGAATGCCTCTGATCAAAGCATTCGGTCGACCTGTGTGTCGGCTCATATCCACCACTTCTATGCCAATCCACAATTGTTGTAGCTCTTCCAATAGTGGACGGAGCTACACATCCATATTCTTCACTTTATATCGCCCCGGCACAATCAAGCTTAGCCATAGGTGCCCCTTCTTCGTAGTCAACCCATGGGGAAATGTTGTAGTTGACAATGACAACGGGCCATACATTGTAAGATGTTGATCTTTGACCAAATGGATTTACGCCTTCCATAGCCACGCCTGCGCAAATTTTGAGCATCCCTGGCAAAATCCGACCATGTTTCATCTGTATGTTTCCAGGCTGCGCAATATGCAGGAATCCGTAGCACACCATCCAAAGATTTATTCTCCTCATGCCATGATGCTAGGGCGGCCATGGACTTACATTCGAAGAAATGCTTGATGCCAGGAAGCAGAGAAAAATGTCGCAAAACCTTTTGCGGAATTTTTGTTATGGGAGATCTACTTGATATCTCTCGGAATCACATTTCGAACACTTCTCCATGTCTATGTATTCCCCTCTAGTCATGTCCAATCCCCGCACACCTCGGTCTAGAGGTGCACGGAGATCAGAACCAGTAGATTATAATCTCTTCTTTATTGGTCAATGCCTATATTTGTGGGTACAAGAAATCTACACACCCATGTTTACATGATAGTGCATGTAGTGGACAAAACCCCCACTACAAGAGGCTATTCATATTAGCGACGCTCACACAGCGACGCTAAAAAAAAAATTCCCGACGTCGCTATGAGCGTCGCAAATTTACAAGTAAATTTGCGACGCTCATAGCGACGCCGGCAGGGCTAAAAAAATAACAGAGAGCGTCCAAAAACTCAGATCTCAGATCGGAGTTTTTCGGCGCCCTCAAGCAAGGAGCAGGTAACGCTCTCCCTCTCTCTCTCTCTCTCTCTCTCTCTCTTTCTTCTCCACACACACACACACACACACACACACACACACACGAGAAGAGGAAGGAGAGCCAGGTATGATCCTTCCCTCTCCTCACTCTCATGTTCCCTTCCCCTCTTTTTCTCTCTCTCTCTCTCTCTCTCTCTCTCTCTCTCTCACACACACACACACACACATAGTGTTTTTGAGAGAGAGAGAGAGAGAGAGAGAGAGAGAGAGAGAGAGAGAGAGAGAGAGAGTACAAACATAAACAAAAACGCACACACACATACATAAACAAAGAATGCACACACACATTGAGAGAGGAAAAGAGAGAGAGAGCATGCATAAACAAAAAACGCACACATTGAGAGAGGAAAAGAGAGAGAGAACATGCATAAACAAAAAACTCACACATTGAGAGAGGAAAAGAGAGAGAAAACATGCATAAACAAAAAAACGCACACACATTGAGAGAGAAAGAGAGAGAAACTAATTTAACGTCGTAGGAAACTAATTAAAATTAAAAGACCTAAAGATCTAGCCGACGAGGAGTTGAACTCAAGACCTATTATTCAAGAGGGAAATGGCATAACTAATCTATCATACTTGGCATGGGTGATAGAAAGGTTATACCATTTATCTCTTTTTATTGGCACACACATCCACACACGCGCACACACACAAGAAGAAGAGAGTTATAACGTCGTAGGAAACTATCCTAAAAGACGTTAAAGATTAGGTTAGATGTAGACTTACGTTAAATTAGATTTAGGTTTATTTAAGTTAAATTAGATTAGATTTAGGTTTATTTAAGTTAAATTAGATTAGATTTAGGTTTATTTTTAGTTAGATTTACGTTTATTTACGCTAGATTTAGATTTACGTTATATTAGATTAGATTTAGGTCTCCATAGACTGCGATGCCTGCATGAAGCGGGTGAAGAAAGCCCTCAATGGAATATAGGGTATTGCTGCCTTTCACTCATGGTGGGCTCCGTCGATCCAAAAGTACTGGTGAAATTTCTTCAGAAGATAGGGAAGAAGGTGGATCTTCAGGGCGGCAAGAGTCACTACATCCCCGACAATGACCATCTAGACAACCTCTAGTCATTCAACAGAAACTTCAAAGTTAGTAACAAGAGCAAGAACGGTCCAAAGGGCCAATTGTTGTCGCCAGATGTGGATGGAGATGAGGCAACGTCACCGCCGGAAGTTAACTCTCACATCTTTAGTGATGAGAATGCCAACTCTTGCCGAGTTATGTGAAAAATTAGTTTTAAGGTTCTTATAATCACTGTTAGTTTAGTTCTTTGTTTTTAATATAACATGATTTACGTTAGATTTAGATTTATGTTATATTAGATTAGACTTAGGTTTATTTAGGTTTACCCCCCCCCCCCCACACACACACACACACACACAAGAAGAAGAGAGTTTTAACGTCGTAGGAAACTATCCCAAAAGACGTTAAAGATTAGGTTAGATATAGACTTACGTTAAATTAGATTTAGGTTTATTTTTAGTTAGATTTACGTTTATTTACGTTAGATCGAGTCCACGCAAGAATTACTTACGGTTTAGGGTTTAGAGTTAGACGAACAGTGAAAAGATCTACTGTGAAAAGATGTTAAGATGCTGTGAAGTGCTACAGCTAGAGAAGAGGCAAAGGGGTTTTGTCCACTACATGCAGTATCATGTAGACATGGGTCTGTAGATTTCTTGTACCCACAAATATCGGTATTGACCAATAAAGACGAGATTGCAACCCGGTGGTTCTGATCTCCGTGCACCTCTAGACCTAGGTGTGCGGGGATTGGACATGACTAGAGAATGTGAGGTAGAGAGAGAGAGAGAGAGAGAGAGAGAGAGAGAGAGAGAGAGAGAGAGAGAGATAAGATGAAGAATGCCAATAGAATATTAAATTTGTTTTCCAGGTTATAAGATTTTTATCCTCATTATGAGTAGTGACGAGGATGTGGGACCGTCCAACCGAAACACCTATCTCTCAACGAGGGTCTTATGTCCTTGTAATCAATGCAAGCATGCTGTGCGACGGACAAGACGTGTTTCTTTGCAGCACGTTCGTGAATTTGGCGAGTTCAATCCATCTATTATAGATCGATTTGTTGCCAATTATAACTCGTCGGACTCTGAGGCTGGCCAACAAGCAGCAATCTTGCAACCCAATAGACGTGTTCGCAGGCGCTTTGGTCAAGCAGCATATGTGAGGCCACAAGATGTAGCCTCTGACAGCTCGGGGGATGATCATGCAGAGCACATTTCCAACGAGGCAATTTTTGAGCCCGAGATTGATGAAATGATCGAGACGATCATGGATTCAGAAAGGCTTATCTATGATTATATGAAAAGTGAAGCCGATACGCCATGATTGTATAATGGAGCACGTATGTCTAGATTGAAAGCACTCCTGGTTCTTCTCAACATGCAGGCAAAGTTTGGATGGAGTGACACTAGCGTCACAGTGCTTTTCAGGTGATCTATTACAATTAGTTTACTTTAATAAAACTCTAAATGTATAATGATCTGATAGATTTTCACACGACTGTATCGTATTTTTATGTTGTGTAGATTGCTTAAAGAGCACATACTACCAGCTGACAATGTGATGCCAGATTCCCGAGATGAAGCAAGAAAGATTTTGTGAAACTTGGGGATGGATTACAATTCTATCCACGTTTGTCCTAATGACTGCATTCTTTTCAGAGGGGAATACATAGACATGGAGAAGTGTCCGAAATGTGATTTCGAAAGATATCGAGTAGATCTCCACGGGACAAAAATTCCACAAAAGGTTTTGAGACATTTTCCTCTGCTTCCTCGCATCAAGCATTTCTTCGAATGTAAGTCCATGGCCGCCCTAGCATCATGGCATGAGGAGAATAAATCTTCGGATGGTGTGCTACGAATTCCTGCAGATTGCGCAGCCTGGAAACATATAGATGGAACATGGTCGGATTTTGCCAGGGAAGCTCGAAATTTGCGCTTAGGCATGGCTATGGATGGCGTAAATCCATTTGGTCAAAGATCAACATCTTACAGTGTATGGCCCGTTGTCATCGTCAACTACAACATTCCCCCGTGGTTGGCTACGAAGAAGGGGCACCTATGGCTAAGCTTGATTGTGCCAGGGCGATATAAAGTGGAGAATATGGATGTGTATCTTCGTCCACTATTGGAAGAGCTACAACAATTGTGGATTGGCATAGAGGTGGTGGATATGAGCTGACACACAGGACGACGGAATGCTTTGATCAGAGGCATTCTAATGTGGACCATGCATGACTATCCCGGGCTAACAGAATGCTCAGGTGATCTATTGACACTCCTCACTCAGACACTGTAAATCTTGTTTTTTCCCATAGTTGATGTATTATCATGTGTATACATGCAGGGCTTCAAACAAGCGGATACAGAGCATGTGTCACATGTGGACCTAGACTGAATGCACGTAGGGTGCCCTCACTGAAGAAGAAAATCTACGAAGGTCATCAAGCGTATCTTCCAGAGAATCATGTGTTACGCGACGGCTTTTTGGGAAGAGAGCCACCAAGGATGTCTGCACAAGCATGGTTAGAGCAGAAGGAGATGTGCGATGACGGATTGCCTCCACGGATGAAGAGACTATCTCTATGGTACGAGTTACCATACTGGCCCCGACTCATGATCAATCACTTGCTCGATCCAATGCACATATTCAAGAATGTGGGTAATCTACTATGGGACCATCTGACCGGCAAGAAAGATACTTTGGGAGCCAGAGTTGACCTTAGAAATGTGGATCGTATGGAGCAATATTGGCCGCAAACAACGTCTGATTGATCGATAAAACTCCCTAAAGCACCATGGATTTTCACAGGAGCCCAAGAACGCAAAGTAAAAGAGACCATTCGATCTTTGCGGACCCCCACTGGCGTAATGCACTCGCTCCGAACGTGTTTTACTAAAGACGGAAAGCTTACCGGTTTGAAGTCACACGATTGGCATAAAATGTGTCAGGTACGTTCATAGTGGACTTTAATATCATTGCATAAAATGTGGACTTTAATATCATTGCTGTACATACTTTACAGTTTATTTTACCGGTTGCCATTGAGGGATGTTTGTCTCTCGACATCCGTAACACAATCTACAAACTTGCAAAGCTGGTGCAATGGATCTCACAAAAGGAGATCAACGTAGACTCCATACCATTCGCCAAACTAAATGCTGCGGAGCTTGTGTGCATGTTTGAGAAACATTTTCCTACTACCATGCTAACCATTCAGGTGTATCTTCTTGTTCACATAGTTGATGAGGTGGAAATAGCTAGCACAGTTCATTCCAGATGGATGTTCTTCTTAGAACATTTCATGAAAACGCTTAAGGGATATGTGCGTCAAAAGGCACGTCCGGAGGGTAGCATGGCAGAAGGTCGTAGTGCAAGGACGTATGAAGGCTACCATGTGCCAATCACAATGGCATCAATGGAGGAGATAAGAGAAGATGCTCAATCAGAAGCCACTGCGGTGGTGCCAAACGAGCATCAAGATGCTACTACTCTATATGGGGTGCATGCAGAGGAGCTACAAAATGAAACAGAGGATATGTGTTTAAACGGAGAGATCTATATAGATATAGGAAGTTATGTTGAATTATGCGAGGATGACAGAGAGATCTCTTAAAGCCACAAATATTGTATTTGAACAATTTTGCTCCGTGTTGTAAAAGCTCTGGCTCTTTAAGTACCTTCCATGGTGTATAACGCTCTTTTCTACTCGCGCTCACATCTTTTGATTGAAAATTATGAGTTTTCGACTTGCCTCTTCTATCACTCAATTCATTGCGTCATTGTATTTATATGCGTCATTACGTCATTGTATTTAATGGTCTTTGCGTCATTGTCTACTCTATTCATTCAATATTAAGTTTAAATATTCGTGTGTTTAATGCAGGTATGGATGATGAGGAGTTTCTTTCTTCTTTGTCACCGTAGCAAAGACAGTGGTACGTGGAGCGTCATCGCTCTGGCGCATCATCGCGCGTTCCTACTCCATCCGCATCTCCCTCTCTTTCGGAGCATTCGACGCACTCCGAAGCTTCGGCGTCGACGAGTCGAGCTTCACACTCGTCTAGACACCGACGCTCTAGTGGTGGCGGTGGCGGTTGTTGTGGGGATTCCGCCACCGATGCCTCCACACCGCCTCGTGTTCGACGAGGCTCTTTACCCTCCCCTTCTTTGCCCGCCCCCACACCAGCCACAGCATCGCCATCTACGCTAGGTTTTGCGCGGCTGACTGTTCCTAGCAGCTACACACCTCTACCTACTCCGCCAGGAGCCACCCCACTCGGCACTCCTCGCTTCGGGGCCTAGACGCCGGTGGAGACACCTGACGTCCGTACCCCCATCGACACGCCGCTAGAGACCCCTGCCGAGACACCCAGGTTCACGCGTCACCGGCCAGAGGGCTTGCCTTACTCCGTCGACTTCAGCGGCGGCATCAGCATGGATGATGACGGCAAGAAGGTGATCTCGCGCATGCGTGGTCTTTGCTGTCAGCTGTTTAGACACTACATACTAACCAAATGGAGTGAAGTACCAAGTGATTTAAAAAACAGAGTCATCAGCATACTTCATGATGAGTTTCCCGTTCCAACACGGGATCAGCGCTTCAATGAAGACCTGATGAAGATTCGAATGCGCGAATACTGCAAACACAACCGTTCCGAAGTGCAAAAAGCAATCAAGCATGGGTGGAACAGGCCAGATTGGCTGGCCAAAGAAGATTGGAAGAATGCGAAGAAAGCAGCGCGCGAGAATCCCGACAAGTGGAAGCAACAAAAGGATGTAGCCAGAGCGCGAGTAGAGGCAGGGAGCTCGCACCACTTGGGGAGCGATGGATGGGCATCATTTGAGGCCGATTTTGTAAGTGTTTTCGCATTGCTCTTTATGTTCGATAGTTTAGGGTTTATGAGTTTTTTAATTCTAACATAATGAAATCTTTGTATGTTTTGATAGTGGTCGATGACAGGACGTGATCCCACACCGTACGAGCGCGAGTACGCAGGCAGGAAGGGCTTAAACGCCCTGATGGACATTCTCAGTTCTCGCGGCGGCATGGTTAGTATTAGGGTTTACTCTTTTCTATTTTTTGTATTGTTTTATAAATGTCGTTATATGTTTATACTTACTGAAAGCTGTCTTATTGTCTTTTTTTGCAGAATCCGACAGATACGCCACTTGGACGCGATGAGACGCCTGACTAGACGACGTCAGTTTAGCCGTAGCTAGATAGCATTAGTTTAGGGTTTCTCATAGCTTATGTATCATGAGACGGATTTTATACGTCTTTTTGAACCATGTATATTATTACATTTGTC
The DNA here is from genome assembly GCF_014529385.1 of Adiantum capillus-veneris. Taxonomy (NCBI): domain Eukaryota; kingdom Viridiplantae; phylum Streptophyta; class Polypodiopsida; order Polypodiales; family Pteridaceae; genus Adiantum; species Adiantum capillus-veneris. The sequence continues at coordinate 69,789,316 of NC_140953.1, read as the reverse complement.
ACTGTAGTTCATTTTGCCAATCAATTCTTTATGCCTATGATGTTGTACAATTGTCATTATTACATTTGCCAATCAATTCATTTTGCCTATGATGTGTACAATTGTCAATTTTTTACATATGATAAATTTTAGAGGTAAATTGACTATATTGGAAGACTTTTACAATAAATTTTGTAGATTTTTTCACCTTCTAATTTAAAATTTATAGCAGTAAATTGTATCAACAAGCATAATGCAACCTGCTTGCGACACATCAGTCCCATAGTGAGCTAAGCAAAATTGCCTTCGCAATTGCCACATCAACACACGGAAATCGTCATCTGTCTACTGGCTGTCACCCACTGCAAGAAGTGGGGAATGGTCGGCGGCACAAACCATTCTCGTACTCAAGGCTCTCGACTTCCTCGGTTGCCCATGAGTAACGAGAATGATTAGTGCATGACCATTCCCTACACCTTCATTTTTTTTTTTTATAACCATAAGCGCGGTGAATTTGTATTAGAAGAGAAAAAACTTACAGAGAGTCATTACGACCGGGATACATATGGGGGGTCCGGGATACAAAAAGGTCCATACATAATGAATCATAAGCATAAGCCTTTTACATTCCAGCACATTTATCAATCTCAGATTGAAGCCTTTCCAAATAGTAGTATCCTTCATTGATTCTGTCCTCGAGTTCGGCTAATTCTATGACAATTTCATTTTCCCAATCATCCCTGGAACAGACTTTGTTATCGAGGTGCTTCCTCCCACTCCCCGAGCGTACACACGATCGTAGAAGTATTTCGAATCCTTCAGTATCTCCTTCTTAGTCCTGTATAATGTAACCTGGTCCTTATAATCTTCAGATCCTGCACATGACGAGAGGACAATAGGGTTTTCAGATAGACTTGGAGTCTGGTAAGAAACTTTGAACAATTTACAATTCCTATGCCGCCAGATAAGCCAAAGAAACTCTGCTCTAGTTTTGTTCCAAAAAACAGAGAGCAGTCCTGCATAGTCTCCTAACAGAGACTGAACCCAAGAGGGGGAGAAACCCAAAGATCTGATCAAGGGGGCCAGAATTTGACTGTTTACGGGACAAGATAAGAAAAAATGGCAGGTGTCCTCCATCCCTCCATTACACCTGCAACATGGGCCAGATCCAATTTTGAGGAGATGAGTGTTGGGGGGCCTCCAGAAACCAAAGAAGAACAATACATATGCATTAAGGAAATGGTTGATAACCACTACTCGTCCTGCTAATAAATGCTGGAATCCTATCCATCGATTGACTTTAGACTGAAATTTGACACACACCTAGTCCCACCGGGTCCTGAGAGAGACACCAAATCTCATTGGGATCCCAAGAAGCCTGAAAATTTCTCCTTCATGAATGACCTAGCTTGCATCTAGCTTGAGAGATCCAATCCGGAATAGCTTGTTGAGAGAAGATACCAGTTTTATGATGGTTGATGTGAGAGCCTAAGGCTAGGCAAAAAATCTGCATGACAGCCCAAAATTCCGCCAATGTGGATTCCTCATCAGCAAGAAGGGCATTAGTATCATCCGTGAATTGGGACAGACATTGCTGAGATTCTGACCCAGGAATGGTGATTCCCTTGATAAGGCCCTTAGCCATACGATCCTTGACCAGACAATTGATAGAATCTGCTGCTATTGCTAACAGTAGGGGGGCCAGGGGGCATCCCTCTCTGACCGACCTTGCAAGCTCAAACACATCTGACAGACTGCCATTCACGGATACTCTTGCTCTGGCATTGCCCATTAAAGTTTGAATGAATAGAATCATCCTATTACCAAAACCCATTGATTCCATACACCTAAGGATGAAGGACCATTCTAGCCTATCATAGGCTTTATCGAAATCAACCTTGACAAACACAAACTTCTGGCCTAATTCTGAGGCATGTTCAAAACCTTCCCACATGGATATAACAACCTCAACAATTTTTCGCCCTTTAATAAATCCTTTTTGTTCCTTGGACATCCAATGCATGAGCAAGATGGTAGTCCGTTGGCCACCGCCTTGGCAAGAATCTTATAAGCTGTGTTCAGCATAGTCAAGGGCCTCCAGTTCGAGAGATCCTCTTTAGCTCCTCTTTTATGAAGCAACTTGATAACTCCTGTGTTAATATTGCACGGGAGCGACTTGTGAAGAAGAGATTCTTCCCAGATAGCTAGGATGAGAGGAGAGGTCAATTCTTTGAATTGTTGAAAGAATTCGGAGGGAAGACCATCCAAGCCCGGAGTTTTATTGGGTTTGAGGGACTCAATAGCCTGATAGATGTCAGAGATAGTAAGAGGAGCTTCAGCAGATGCTGCTTCTTTGGTAGGAATGACCTTAGTCCTGCAGGAGAGAGTGTCTATGCGAGCTTCAACTATGTCCCCTGAGAGAGTTTCGGGAGGACTGAACAATGAGGCAAAGTGAGACCTGACGAATTCCAGGTTCTGGACATCCGAGTCGATGGGGATGGGTGAATTGAAGAAGGGGACCCGTTCTTTGGCGTTTTTCTTACGGAGGGATTTGAACATTTCCCTGGAAGGCCGATCCACCTTACCTGCCCACCATTGCTTGAAGAAGGCAGTGGAGTGATCTAGAATAACCTCCTCTTGGTGTCGGAGATGGGTCCTGAGAGTAGAAATGCGAGACTGGTTTTCAGCCGAGGGAGGAGATGCTTCCATCTTGGCAAGCTCATCGAATAACCTGTCCCTCTTCTTCTTTCTGATGAGAGTGACCTCCTTTCTGAAAAGGATAAGCTTTTGTTGAGTTTCGTGGATAGCTCTGCTCCAGGCCCTAGAGGGTGATCGGTGGGTAGCAAAGGCTTGGGACCAGATGAGGGAGACACCCTCTTGAACAATAGGGAGCTTAATTAACAAGGACGCATCAGTGTGAAACCAACTGTTCCTGACCTTCGAAGCTTTGTCATCCAATGTGAGAACTAGAGGGTAGTGGTCTGAGATACAAGTAGTATATTTCGGCTTGGCTTTGACCCTCGAGAAGGAATTAGCAACTGAGACCTCTAGGTAGCACCTATCTAACCGAGCTTTCCTGGCCAACTCTCCTTTGCTGTAGTTTTTCCATGTAAATTCTCCTAAATTGCCAGCATCCCCTAGTTGGTGATCACACTTTAGTACATCCTAGGCTACTTTCTTAGCTCCCTTGATTGTTGTACCTTTAGAAAGGAAGAGGTCTTCTAAAGATTCGGCCATGTTAAAGTCCCCTAGAATAACCACGGGTTCTTGAAGAGCAGCTAAGGATTGCCAGATCTTAGAGCGGTCCGCCATGGAGCCACCCGCATAGACTCCAACTAGTCTAGCATTGTAGGGGGAAGGAAGGAGGGCCGAGCACCAATTGTGGCCAACCAATGGGGTTACATTGTTGTTCCTGTACTCCTCGGGAATGCCAAGTACACAGCCTCCAGAGCCGTGGTGATGTACATCCTGGATCCAAAAATGTTTGACTTGACCTGTACACCTTCAAATTTGTTCTCGAGTTAGGAGTCTCAATATTCATTAGGCCTAAGCCTAAAATGACAAAGGAAAGAAATTAAGGAGAGTACACAAGCATGCAGAATTGATTTTAAATCTAGAACATTCCAAGAAGGGATCAAAATATGAAATTGTGCAAAATTATTTAAAGTGATATAATGAAATTACCTCTCTCATGCTGAATGATTCAAATCTTATTGGTGGTGTATGATTAATCAATCACGTATGTTTGTTATAAGCCCACCACAAGTCACAACAAGCATTCCTTCAAGATTTTACTCTTCCACAAGGAGCCCGCAACAGGGCTAGAAAAATACATTTTTCTTAACCGAACAAAATAAGGGGAAACTTGAAATTCTCCCGGTTTTTAGGTCAAAATTTGAAGCTTTTGCCGATAATTACACTTAAACTTGTGTAAATTTGCCGGTTTTCTTAAAGGCAAGCTCAAAAACTAACCGGGATTTTATAATTTTAAATACACTAGACCCCGGTTTTTTTCTAACAATGGCCGCAATAAAGCACGTCACTATCTCCCCCCAACAAAAAAAAAACCAACCACTCCCCTTACGTCATGCTTCCCCCTGTTCCTTTGCAAATTGCCCTCTGCAATCTAGACATTAGCCTCTCACGTGTGTAATTGAAGAAGCCTCTTTCATTGCAAAGACTCACCCAAGGCTTATGGCCAAGACTCTCACGTGTGTAATTGAAGAAGCCTCCTTCATTGCTAAGACTCACCCAAGGCCTCTTTCATTGCTAAGACTCACCCAAGGCGTATTGGCCAATAGCTTCAGTGCAAATTGCTTTAAACCCGATTAATGCAAGATTTTTGAAGCATGATTTTATGTATAGACTCCGGAGTGCTTGAACCTCAACGCTGAGACAACAATTAAGCGCCTAAATAAGGTGTTCTCCACATGCAAAGGACTCCCTAGTTGAGAAAATGAAAAGACATTGATTGGGGATGTGTGCGCAGGTTCATGACGAGGGGAGGAGCGCGTGCAACTCACACACACACAGAAAGCCAAGTGCGATGCACGTCTCTTGGGGACTACAGTTATAGTAAATTATGTCTTGCATGGACAAGTGAAAGACTAACTGACACTCTCTCTCTCTCTCTCTCTCTCTCACACACACACACACACACACACACACACACACCCCAAGCCAAGTGTAGTGCACATCTCTTAGGGACTCGAGGCATTCACTCTATGGAGAACTACTCTGTTATGTGTGGCTTAGCGATATTATTAGAATTCTTTATCCGCGATTTTTTTTATTAATATAACACATTGTTTTCCTTTTTAATATATAGATGAAAATTTTCAAAGTAATTGTATCCTTTTTATTAAACTTGCATGATAGGCACATAAAATATACCCGACCTTGGGAACTAAAGTAATTGTGATTATGTGCTACATTGGCAAGGCAAAGATGCTCTAGGTGGGGTTTTTTTTTTTTGCAAAACTCACAATGGTGAGTGGATTATATTAACAGATCCAAAAAAATTACATTCTTGCCATGCTTGTGACGAGCCATGGCCACTTCAACGGACCCTAGATACATCGGCTGATGGGGGAGCCACCCCTTGACCATAGATGAGCCCATTCATTTACCTTTGCATATCCATTAATGCGGCCCCCAGGGTTATGTTCCACTCCTCTGAGTTCCTTTGCTTTCCAATGACGATGATCGCTACCCTGCTTTCTTGGAGCATCTCCACAAACTTAGATACCTCCAGGGAGTGCTCAAAGATTCGACGTTCCTTGCCTTCCAAATGTGTTTAAAGTAGCAATACCTCACGATTTGTGTAGCAATGACTAGTGTATTGGCTCTTAAATGTCTTCCCTCCCAAGAAGAGATTGTTCTTAAAGGATCCTATTTTCCAAGTCTTTTGGACCCATTTGCAAATCTTGTCTGCAAGACCACAGATTGTCGGACACTCCTTGAATAGATGAGAAAGGTCTTCACAAGCGATTTTACATTGGGAGCAACTATCAGGACCAATTTCCCTAGCAAGGACCTTCACTCCAGCTGGCATGGCTCCCCATAGCACCTTCCACAAGAAGACCTTTACCCTATCCGGCCATTGAGGGCACCATATGTTCTTGACCACCGTTTTCCACCTTGACTCTGGCCAATTCTCCCCCCATTGTTTATTGAGCGGGGAGAACAATCTTGTGATTCCATAAGAGCAAGGTATACATCCCTTGTTTGGGGTTTTAGGAACTATCTTTTCACAGGCCAGTGCCAAGCTTTCCACTCGAGCTTGGATTCATAGTTTGGGAGATACCACATGGTGAATTGTTCAAGGGCTCTACTGACCAACAATCTTTCTATCCTACTGAGGCTAAACTCAAAATCTAGTTGATCAGTTCCTTTCCCATAGACTCTGTTGTAGTCCCACAATTGGCATATGTGCCTAAGACCTTTGTTATTAACCTTCCTGGCAACTTCCCTCCAAAAAGGGGTCAGAAGGGTGCCTCTAGCCTTGGAGAGCCAAGGACACCAATGAGATATAGAGTTGTGGAAGTACCTACTCAACTCTCCCCATTCCAAAGATCCCGTTGCTCTATTGCATTTTTGAGTGACCTCACCTGAAGATGCTCTAGGTGGTTTTAGTAAGGCAGATTTAGTGCCTCTTTGCCGTATGGTAGCTGGTAGGCTTGGAAAATTTCTCTTAATGGACACTAATGCTATGGACAATGAGAGGCAAAGAAATGGGTAGATAATGTGCAAGTTATCTCCCAATCAAGGGTTGTTGATTTGAAGCAAAATCTTTGGATGAGACAATATCTACATATAAAGACATAGAGGTATAGGTGAAAGGTATTTCTATGCTTTGAGTAGGTGGCTCAAATGTTCATATTAATGGGAATTTTTGAAGATGCGAACTTGGTGATTAGAAATGAAAAAGATAGTGTTGTCGAGTGACGAGCAATGCTGACAGATGTCACACAAGCATGGTGGCTCACTCATGAGGTTTTCAAAGAGCTTGCGTGTGAGCTCATGACTAGAACTGGTAGGTGGCATGGGGTGGAAGCTAACAAACGTGACAGATGACAACTAGCATATCCTCATTGGGATGGGAGAATATTGTTGTTTTTCCTAATCGGAAGTGGCGTGCATTGGGTTCATGGCCTCACATGGTGGAGTGGCACAGGGCAAGCAGTTGCTGTGAATGGCCAATATCTGAGGTTGATCTCCATATTTTAGTGCACATTGCAGTCTAGAATGAGAAAATGCTTCTAGGAGATCCCATCAGCATCAAAGTGGAGATGCAAAGATTCCATCTAATACAAGTGAAGAGGACTGAATAGCTATGATCATGTAGATTCAATGACTCACTCAATGATCATAAACATTTTTTCTTTTGAGTCAAAGTGAAACTAATTAGCCCATGATAAGAGTCACTATATAAAATCCAAATTTGGCCACACAATCTCTCCATAAAGACTTGGATTAAGGAGCCAATAAAAAGCAGGGAGGACCCTGCTACCCCCAGTTTTAGAACCACACGTTGCACCAATTGAGGACACAAAGAGCCCATTGATAGAGTGATTAAAGTAAGTGACTTCTCAATCACACCATGAGATCTCGAGATCAAGCCTTGTTGGCAAAATGGAACATTACTCCCATTGGGGTGTCTCGCTTCAAACCGCCAATTTTGTTACACTAGAAATTCATGGAAGTGTTGTGCGTTACGTTGTCTCTGCACTCTCGATCACACTTAGATTTTTCCTGCGTATAGATCTCACCTTAAATTTTTTTTTGCACTCCTCCATGCTTAAAACGGTGCAGAGTGTGCTCTGCATTCCTTGGCATGGGTTAGGTGGCCTTAACTTGGCCCCTTTACTGTATCCACCTAGCAAACTAGTGTGCCTCTTCTCTTGCCTTTGTATCACCTTGTTCTTCTTATTCATGATGTCCCTTCCACCATCGCTCAACTAGCTAAAACCCTGTGACCAAAGCAAGAGAGACCAAAGTTATATTGAACTTTCTTCTTCAAAACAAGACACCTCATCAATTTTATGTAGGAAATCGACATGGCAAGGTGATGAGATTGTTGGTCAAAGACTCCTGGCAAAAACATTGTTCCGATTGGTATCACATTCCTCAACATGTATCCTAGCAAGAATGATGTCCGTTGTAGTGCATTGGTAAAGGCATAGGCCACACGCATGTTTTCTTATAGAGTGAAAAATTCGCTTTATCTTTGCATCTTCAAGCTTGTGGCATAATGCATGAGCCGACACACACTAACAAAAATTTTATTGATGAAGGGTTGTCACAAAAAAGCATCATGTGAGGATAAGAAGGTTGCTCGAATCAGTATCCATTCTTATGGGACAAAATAGTTCTTTTTGTTGCCGGCCCCCCCTCCCCCTCCCCCCGCGTGGGGGGTTTAACCACCTTCTCTCTTATTTTTAAATTTAGGAGACTAATTATTGGGAGTCTACCCTTAACTTATACACACTTATGTAGCCTTTGAAAAAAACCCTCCCTTGTGCTTATGTGACACTATAACTTTTCCATGGTTGATTCCTTGAGGTAGCCAATGAGTACCTTTGAAAGTAACGATCCAAAACAAACAAACAAGAGTATATATCTACTAATATTACTAATATTGTAGATGTTTCTTTGAATATATATATTCAGAATCTCGTTCCTCCTCATCTAAAGGAAGAATATTCCACCAATTGAGAGATGAGTCAAGTATCAATTTTAAATTATCTTTCAACTTTCTTGTCTATAAATTTACACAAAGCGTGCATAGTAGATATAGAAACCAAACCGAGTCCATTTATCACAATATAACATAATTTTAAGAGGAAATACTGCAAGGTACTTGCCACATTGTGACACAAAATTGGCAATTTTCCAACAATCATTAACCTTGTTCAATCATTAACTAGGATAGACATTAGAGTTATCATACTCATTAGGCTAGAATTTTACTCCACCACCAGCTTGACTCTGCCAACAAGAACAAGAAACATTATCGACCTATCTAAAACTTACAACTTTTGACATATGAACAAAGATTGTTGGTTGGAGCATTGCAATGGCTTGGTTGAACTACCTGTACAATTTTAAGTGGTTTTCAAGAAGCCAAGTCTAGATTGGTGCTCTATGTGCTTCTCCCTAAACCTTAAGTTGCTTCCCTTGGAGGCTATCCGCCTATGATGTTCTCCTACTTTCTCCACAATACATTCCACTTGGTTTCTATGCAAATTTAAGTTGGTGTAGGGCTTGAAGTATTGGAACATGTACTTATAAGTATATATGAGTGTCCTTGCCATTTGATCCCTAATATGTTGGAGATCTCCGTGTGTCCCCAGGGGTCCAATGTATAATCACGTTAATATACCATGTGCTTGCATTAGGAGGGGTTTACATTTTCAAAAATTTAAGCAATTTAACACAAACAAATCAACAAGAGAGGGTTTATAATACATTTTGTAAAAGAACCCATTAATCAATTAAAAAACAGAGGGGTCAATCTATTCATGTCCATATTTTAACATAGGGGTTTTTCAAGTATGCTATGAATGCACATTATATAGTGTACACCTCTTAGCTGGTGGTGCCATGAACCTGCAAGCTTCCACTCATTGTTCTGAACATTACCACTTACATGATAGCATCTTGTTGATCTTGCACAACTTGGGCCACAACTCATTTTATGGTGGAATCCGATGTGTGTGCTGATAAAGTTGGATTGTATGCAGATTGTACTTGGTTTTTTTAACAAGGAGAATCCATCATTGCTGCATCTTTTGTCCCTTTCCCCCCTTCCCACTTTTCTTTACTGCACTTGTGCACGTGTTTTTGAGTGTGTGTGGACAAGTGTGTCCCCCCAAGGGTGTGTTGTGGAGAGAGAGAGAGAGAGAGAGAGAGAGAGAGAGAGAGAGAGAGAGAGAGAGCTGATGTGTGAAGAGAGAAGTGGAGTGAGTAGTGCAAAGTGAGTGGGTTTGCTTGTGGTGCTACAAAGGGTGTGTGAGTAAGTGGAATGTGTAGGCAAGGTTGATATAGCTGGATTGTGCTTTTTTTTTTGAGCAAGGAGAATCCATCATTGATGCATTTTGTGCCGATTCCCCCCTTTGCCCTTTTATTTTTTTCTCTTGTGCACGTGTTTGCAGGTGTGTGTGGGAAAGTGTCCCCCCCCCCCGACGGTGTGTTGTGCACACAAAGAGAGAGAGAGAGAGAGAGAGAGAGAGAGAGAGAGAGAGAGAGAGAGAGAGAGAGGTGTTTTGTGTGTAGAGAGCAGTGGAGTGAGCACTACAAAGTGAGTGGGTTTGCTTGTGGTGTTGCAAAGTGTGTGTAAGGTAGTGGAATGTGCAGGCAAGCCTTGATGGTGTGAATGGTTTTTTTTACACTGAATTTGAGAGAACATGGGTGTTGTGGAAACCATGGGCTATAGGGAATCATTGTTATGTGTGGTGGGCGTGTTTCGCATTCCCTCTCTCCATCTTTTGGTGTCCCCACTGAGGAGAAACTGGTTACTCCTTGGTCATTTAGCTCAAAATAGGGTTTGAAGTTGACAAACAATTGGCGATTGGTCAAGTGGAATGTGCAGTGGTCAAGGTTCAAGGTGACAGTGATGGTGGAACCAAGCATTGGTACCATTTTCATAGAAATTGAAGATCCGGAGGATTGGGTAGAAGATTTTGAGCTAGGATGTTGTCGATGCGTATAATGACAAACATAGAGAAGCTACAAACAGTGCTGCTACTAATGCACGGGTGTGCAAAGATATGGCTTGATGGTTTGAGTGGTGGCGATCAAAACACATGGCAAAATTTGTGGACTCAATTCTTGAGGCACAGTGTCTCCTGAGGAAGTCGGTGCAAATCTGAGGGCGTTGCATCAAGATGAAAGTAATGATTTTTCCATTTTTGTTGATGAAATTGAATCTTGTTGGAAGAACTTGGAAGTAGCTACGAGGTTCCATGGCCATGTGCTGTTCAAACTGTCCATGTTTTTGGATTGAGTGCATCCAAGGATCCGGGAAATGGTGGAGTTTGATGCGGATAATTACGAATGCATGGTCTACTCAGCCAAGGTGAATACCAAGAAAGAGAAGCAAAAGCTAGGTTTGGCTTGCTGGAGCTTACAGATTACATGCCCGTTGCGATGGCAATGATTCTTGTGGTCCAGCCAAGGATGGATTCGGTTTTTGGTAGTGCAGACCCTACTAGGGTGAGGCCTATGGTTGATTGTGTTCCTTTGAAGCTACTTGTTTGTGAAGTGCCAATGCCAAGGGTGGATGAGCTTGTCAATGAGGATGAGCCTTTTGTTGAAGAGATCGAACCTATGTGCAGAGGAGGTGGAAGATGCAAAGTATCAAGAGTAGCATGAGGAGGTGAGAGAACTTGTTCTTATAGAGCTATTGTGTGAGAAGATGGCAGGGTGTAGAATAATTCTAGATGCCCAAGGTTTGGAGATAGACGAGGAAAGTGTTAAATCCAAGGTAGTGGTCCATCTTTTGTGGAGCTACAAGCAAAGGAGGAGCGGATACATAGTCGTACTATGGTGATGACGAGATGATGATACAAGTTGGATATATTTTGAGACAACCAAGGAGGGTATCCTAGAGGATGTAGTGTTTAATTTACAACAAAAAAGAGCCTCCCATCCCCCCTCTCTCCTCTTTGGCCAAGTGCTCCATTTTGGACACTCTTACTACAATACTCAGTACATGGCCACGGAAAAATCTTCATCCTCTTATAGTGGGGGAGGAAGGGGAGAAGAAGGGAGAGGAGAGGAATAGGGGATGAGGAGAGAAGCAAGGAGGGAGAGGAGAGGGGATGAAAGTGTGGTTGTAGTGCCTAAGCTACATGAGGATTTATAATTCACAAACTATCTAGTGACAAATAATAGAGGTTGCCAATGTTTATATGCCAAGGTGAATACTATGCCATAGGATGTCCATAATGTGAAAGAAATTGTATAATTTTTTATGTATGCTTGTGATGTATGGGAATCGATAATATGAGGAACATAATCAGTGAAAGTAGTTGCTTTCATTTACATACTTTATTGAGGGGCTCATTAGCCTAGGTGCATATTTATTGGTGTTCTACTCATTATGATTTTAGAATGTAGATAAGTTAAATGTGTCATAGCGGAATACTCATCTTGCCCAAGAAGTTTGACGCAAGTGATCATTGCCTATATATGGTAATTGGATGGTGCTACCACTAAAAGTGCCTTGAGAAGCCATAAAAAGTGAAAATATTATGGTTGAGGAATTTTTAAGTTAAATAAATTGATCCATATGTTTCATGCCTTGTTCCCTCCTCGTGTGGCATTTGTAGCTCAAAAGTGTCATTAACTTAGGGCTAAAAACTACAATCTAAGAATTTCTCTATGGAGCAATACATGAGTTAGTTGAAGAAAATGTCAAATTTGGGAGTTGATTTCTTGCATTCATGAGCATCTCTTCCATGGTTAAGCTGATGGTGTTTCTCATTATGTTTCTTGCTTGAATTACATCATACACTCTCATAATCAAAGGTCCTGTGCCTTCTCAAATGTATTGCAAGGATTCACTAATGGTAGAGAAAACTTCTCCCATTGGGGGGGAGCAACCAAGAAGCTATCTAATTTTGAGACTAGAGGCAATGTAAGTTTTTCCACTCGGCAGAGTTTAATGAGACGATGATCATGAAAGCACCCTATAGCTCTAGATTACCAATAAGGTGACTAACTAGAGTTAAATTCTTTGCTTAATGAGGAGCATAATAGGTTTTATTGATAGAAACAACACTACCTTCAGAGAGTTCTTTGTTAATTGTACCAATGTATCTCATAATTTTGCCAATTGTTGTTTTCAAATTAAAAAATATTGAAAGTTGCTTAAGTTGTCCATGATAATTGTGACCTATCTCCCACTTCGTTTGAGAAGATAGATGACATGCACCACCAATATTGTAAAAAGTCCAAGTTGATCTTCAAATTGATACACCAATCATGCACACACATAAAGGCGAACTTAGCACCATAGTTAGAGTGGTTACTAGATCTAGGCTTAGAATAGCGAGATCAATGGTTGATTCACAAGGTAGAATATGCGGTTGTATCTTAAGCATAATAAGCTCAATTTTGACTATGCGTTTTCTATTTGTTTCTATGTCAACAAGCATCTATTGCATGGCCATATTTAGTGAATACTTTTCAATAAGACTTGGTAATGGATAATTACTATGATGACAAATCTTGGAGTTGCAATCTACCCTTTTGGAGTGCTAGTTGGATGTTGGTATGTCTTATGTCTTCCTATATATTTTGGTCCTTTCTTTGGGATTTGCGGATTAGCCACCGTATAATCTACTTCATGTGGTTTATGATACATGCTAGATTGCAAGTAATGGAGCCATGCGTTGGCAATGTTGGGCATGATCAAACTTGTTTGCATTTGCACCTTGCATATTGTAGAGGAGCCTATTAGCCACTATCTCATCCAAAAGGAGTCCCCAAGAGTCAAATAATCTTGTTCTTGTAGTGACATAGTCATGTTGGTAAGCTTTTTCAAGTTGCTCACAATCATTAGGAAGGGAATGGGGTCTAAGGGGGCCTCTTTATTTTCCATGGGATTAAAAAGGATGTTATGGAAGGGGAAAATGGGTGGATGCCATGCCCGAGAGGTCACCTTATAAAAATGTAACCTATCACGTGAGTTCAACGGAAGGGTATTTAAAGTTCTTGAAACTTACAGAAATATATGTACAGAAGGGCATTATTTTTTCAAATTTGAAAAAAACTTACAAATTTTAAAAGAAAAAGGTATATTATATTCCTAAAAAAATTCAAAGATAAGGGGTTTTACAAACATGTCTTGAACGCACGTGATATGGTAGTTTTACAGATAGTGAACCCCCGAGATGCCACGTGGACTGAAATGGTGGGTATGGCAAGGCTTAAACGTAAGTGGCCAAACTTGTACTCTTTTATAAAATATAAAGAGAAAATCTCTGATAAATTCAAAAAATTGAACTTTTCTCTAAGTAGTTGGGTAAAAACCAATCCTTTCTCGCTCTTGTGGCTGTTAGTTTCTCCCCCCTCTCTCCTAAAAGGGGGTCCCTCCAAAAACATGCTGATCATTCCCTCCCGCTCTCTCTCTCTCTATCGTACCATCTCTTGCTTCTCTTCACTTCACGTTGCAAGTTGCTTCTCTTTTCTTCCTTTCTGTTTTCCTTCCCAAAAGCTTTGCATCAAAAACTTGAAGCTCCTCTCCTTCCTCAAGCTTACTGCATCTTGCTACATTCTTCTCAAGCTTGCTGCATTCTCTTTAAATGAAAGTTCTCCAATTCTCCATGAGCCTCACTAAACACCTCTACCTAAAGCTAAAGATCTGCAACATATCCTTTTGCTAGATCATCCTTCTGTTGCACATCCTTTCCTCCTCAAGCTTGCTGCATTCTCCTCAAGTTGAAGTTCTCTAATTCTCCATGAGTCTCACTAAACACCTCTACCTAAAGCTAAAGTTATATATCATATACTTCTGCTAGATCATCCCTCTTTATTGTCTTAAAAAATTTCTCACTCCTTCTCCATTAAGCTCTCTAGATAGTATCTACTTCCCTCTCAACCTTTGCATCATTATCTTTCCCATTAAAGCCAACAAGCAAGTGGAGCAGTATAGTAGTAAGTGGCATCAATCGTCTTTGTGTACCATCAAGAATTTTGCTCTTTATACAACTAAAAACATTGATTTGCAATGTCTAATCATCAGTATTTGTTTGTAGGTTGTGCCACTATTCCCCATGGCATCATCAGGTACTTGACGACCTAGGGATGTCATAAACTCCATTTTTATGAAGCAATGTACAAGACGACAGTGGATGTTGGGTGACGATGGAGTTCAAACGAATGATGTGGGTGTCAATGCAGCCCAGCTCAAGAGATGCACACAAAGTCTCAGGGAGACACATGGCTTCTTGACACTATAAGAGAAGTAATCTATAACCGCTAACATTGCCGTGGAAAAACAAAGAAAAATGGAGAGAGAAAATATTGCATGCGCGGCAATAACCGCGGCTCAAAACACGGTAGCTATGGTTTGGAAGCAATAAGTGCGATAATAGCTAGCAATGGTAATATACTCGATGCAATTACTACGACTGTTTCCACTGATATTATCGCGCTTATTACCGCTAAATGGCCATTCAAAAATAAAGGTGGTCATTAAATTGGGTGGCCCAAATGAGAACCTTTATTTTTTCCCTGCATAAACAATGAAACATCATTTTTTTTTTGAAAGAGTATACAAAAAATTCAAAGAATTGAAGTTGAATTTACTTTACCTTGACAATTTAATGTCCTAACGATCAACTATTTAAAAACGTTACAAATAAAATGTAAAAAGCTGTATATACATTGTGCCACATTGGGACTTTAAAAAAGTTTGGACAAATATTTTTATATCTAATCCTCCTCGTTCTCGTCATCGTCTAGAGGCATGTACGCTTGATCACCTTGACTCTACATAAACCTAAACCAAATTAAACTATTATTAACAGCTCAAAACAATTGATTCAAAACTACTTGTTTGAACTTACCGCTTGTAATGATCCAACCACTGCATCGAATTGCTTGCGAGAGATGTGGTTGTTCTCGAACAACCATCGCCAAGTATCAAATTCTGTATGTCGCTCCCGATACTTGACCATCTCTCTGATTGGTCAAGAGAGAGTGATATTTTCCTAAGTTAGCAATAACAATAACTAATCATCAGCTAAAATCTTTATAATTACCGCTTTAGGTTATAATTTAATAAATCTTACATATTTTCCCTTCCAGACTGTCTTGCCTCATGAGCCATAGTCGTGGGTGTTTGCCTGGCATGAGGTTCGCGTTGTTGTCTGTAAGATGAGCCCCGTCGCAGCCCGATCGCTCTTTTCTTGCATTTCTCACTCCCACTCCGCATCTGCCATGTTGCCACCATGATAGCTCTTGTCTGGATCTCTAACCTAGTTGGTTGCTGCGTGCCGTACACTGAACTGCTTGGTTTTCAAAAATGTTTTTATGTAGCCCTCCAACCATTGTTGTGAAAAACGTAGATCGGGGGCATTTGGAAATATAGCTCTTGTCTAGATCTCTAACCTGGTTGGTTGCTGCGCACCGTACACTGAACTGCTTGGTTTTCAAAAATGTTTTTATATAGCCCTCCAACCATTGTTGTGAAAAACGTTGATCAGGGGCATTTGGAAATATAGCATGCAAGCAGCGCGTCCTCAATGTAGCATGCATGATTGGGCAGTTGGTCTCTAAACTTTACAAAATAGCTCTTATACGTTGAATGTATAATAATTTGAAGATGGCATCAAAATGCCCCGCCCTGTGCTGTACCAAAGTCCACCTCCCTGCCATATTTTACCATGTAGTAGCACCCATGCGTGTCTGGCATGGGTGTGTCGGTATCCCCGTCCTCTGTGTTAGGGGTGGAATGCTCAGAAATAGTGGACTCCGTTCCCCCGCCACTACCACAACAAGCGAAGCCACAAGATTCACCACCGCTTCGTCTCTCTTGGCGCTCACTGTCTTGAGACGAACGTCGACGCGTGCTGCTAGAGGAAGCTCATCGACGATTTTCTGGCAAAGAGGAGTGGAATGGAGTGGCATAGGACCCTGTGATGCAATGGGAGTGGGACCTTGTGAGGGAAGGAGAGTAGGACCCTGCGATGGAAGGGGAGTAGGACAATAAGAAGGGGCCGTAGACTGAGGTGTTGTCGGTGCTAGGCTCTGGAGGTAAGGAGTCCCTACATGACTCCCCCATGGTGTGGACTGCCGAGAAAGACCATAGGTCGCAAGTTGCCGCGGACTGTAGTGGCCAAACAATCCCTCCGTCAAACGGAGGTACTGATCCTATAAAGAGAGCGCCCACTGTATGTGTGGATGTACGACCCACGGAGGAACCTGAGTGGAGCAGGTGTAGGATGGCCATGCCTGCAAATAACAAAATTAAACCTATGACGCTCATGGTTTAGAGTTAACTAACCAGAAATAATCTTTATTTCTTTGCTTGTTCTCACCACCTCAAGACTCGGGTCCACTGGAGCCCACCTGGGATGTGAACCAACCAAAAGAAGAGCCAGATGGCTGCTCCCTATTAGGTGGCCTCTCGTATGACATCTACATTACAAAGAGTAATATGAGATTTAGCTTTCTCCCCTACTCACTCATCTATAATTATGTACACAAGTATGTTAGCACACAAGAACTTAGATACATATACATACTGGTAGACCTAAGTAGTGGCTAGTAGTGCCAAAGGTCAAGTGGCACTAAAAAATGACTATACCCAAGAGGAAGCGTTTAACCTTTGGGTGCTATGCTCCCATACTTAGTGATTACATACATGCATAAACAAATATATATGTACCCATAAATATATATATAATTGCATACATACTTAGTGATTACATACATGCATAAACAAATATATATGTACCCATAAATATATATATAATTACATAATGTAGCCATCGTTTTGAGTAAAGATAAATAATTATGGTTGAAAATGTAGGCATTGTTTTGTGTTGTGCACATTGCGAGAGAGATCCTGCTTCTGTAGAGTGCTATGAAGAAGAGATTCTTTATTGTGCTTCTTGCACAACATCTTTTCACAACAGCTCCTTGTTCGAGGGATTACTTTGCACATTGTATGTATGCCTTCATTCTGAGGTACGGTATTGTTAAAAGCTGTCCAGTCTAATGCCTATTTGGTAGGGAGAAAGACATAGATAGATAGATAGATAGATAGAGAGAGAGAGAGAGAGAGATAGAGAAGATAAGGAGAAGAGAGTAGAAAGTAATTTTGAGGGTCCATAGACTTCACGTAAAGCAGGTTTTATTCATAGCACTCTACGCATCTCTCTCTCTCTCTCTCTCTCTCTCTCTCTCTCTCCCTCTTTCCTCTCTCTCTCTCTCTCTCTCTCTCTCTCTCTCTCTCTTTCCCTCTCTATCTCTATCTCTATCTCTTGCACTCTTTCCTCTCTCTTTCTCTCTTTCTTTCTCTCTATCTCCTCTATCTATCTATTTCCTCTATTTATCTCTCTCTTTCCCTCTATCCCTCTCTCTCTTTCTCTCTATTTCCTCTATCTATCTATCTATTTCCTCTTTCTATCCATCTATCTACTCCACCACTACATTAGGAAGAGAATGAGGTCTAGGAGGGCCTCTTTTATTTGACAGTTTAAGGAAGTCAAACCTTTTGTATTAAGAAAGTAATCAAAGGACATCTTTTGAATTCAAACAGGCAAAACGGCTAGTTTATTTGAATTCAAAGTTTCCCACCAAAATGGAATTTATAATCTAGCGGGTAAAATCATATCATGTAGCATATCTATGGAAAGAGCTCGACATGTAGATTGCAAATCTATGACCTCCGCTTAAATTGGAGATCATATGTGGGAGTTATGGAAGACCGAAAATAATAAACTTGTCCATCTTCTGTTTGGGGGAAAAAGTGCATCCTTTGACCACTCTTTCACATCCCTTACACACCCACCATTCTTGCACACATGGCGTACACCTATTCGTCAAAATGTTAATCACCTCCATAAGCTCATGGAAAATAAAGAGGCCCTCCTAGACCCCATCCTCTTCCTAATGGTAGCCGCACCTCTCAACACCCCACCTCCACTTTCCCACCATTCTTTGCACAAGCTTCTATTCCCCCATCCCAACTCCAAAAATCAAAGCCACCTTTACTCAGGCATGCGTAACTAGTGCTAAATCCCTCCTTTATGATTGATGCAGGTTTCCAAAGATGTGCATGGACGCTTTCGGTTCATCTCCAAGAGCAAGGCGAAGGGAACCTTTGTACCCCTTCATTTTGTCAACCCCTTGCTAGATATCAAAAATCTCACCTCTTTCTTTAGCTTGTTTTTTTTCAAGCTCGGTACTTCCACCATTCCACTATGGGATGAATGCATTTTTAGTTGGGCTTTTGACCCCCCTTTGAAAGTAACACTATGTAATGCGAAGGAAGTTTTCACCTCTCTCACACCCCATGAGTGTTTTTGTAACTTGGAAAACACCGCAAAACACGTAATTTCCACAACCTTGTGTTATTTTATGAGTACCGCTCTTGCTCACCTTTGTGGCCACGGTCTTGGGCACATACCAACTAAGCCACCTAACTTCATGGAAGCTTTTGAGGAGATAAATCAATCGCTCTTGTATTTCATAAAATCTGGTTGCATCACTCTACCTTCTAACCTAACACACGGAGAATTAACTAATGCATTCTCAGCTTATTGTGGGAAATTTTTCACTTCTAAAATACAACACCACATCCATAATGATCTCACAAGAGAAATTAAAGAACTAAGGAACAAATTCTTTCTTACTTGCATTGAAAAAGCTCCGAACAATGTGAGTATCATTTGTAAGGCCTTTGTTCTTCTTGAAGCCCAAAAACATCTACAAGGCAACAATTTTACACCATCTCCTCTTGAGATTGAGGGGGTTACCTCCCTTGTGCTAACATTTCTCTCTCAATACACTTTTCCCGAACACCACTCCCTCCCCTATCTCACTGGCATATACAAGCTGCATAAGGCCTCTTTTGGATGGATAACATGTGGGGCTACCTATTGTTACTCAAAAATCTCTACACTTATGGCTTGCTTGCTAAAAACTTGTATACCACTACTCAAGGAATGAGCCATAAAACTTAACAACAAAGCACTTTTATTTCACCATCTTCATCTACAATCTTGGTGGATTGTAGATTCAGTTTACAATTGCATCCTTAATCTCCCCTCTCATGCAACACAATTCTACTCAAGGGATGTGAAAAGATTCTTCGAGAACATCCCATACTCAGGGGTACAAGGCCTAATCCATCATCTCACCTTGTTAATTTCCCATGTCTTCTCCGCATCTTTAGAAACGTTCATCTCTTTCAAAAGATTCCCCTGCAAATGCATAGAAGGCACTTGGTCTTCCTACAGATACAAATCAAGCCTTTCATTTAACCTCAAGGAAGTACTCCAACTAAATGACTGGCTCATCAATAACATGTTTTTACAATGTCAAGGGAAGATTTATAGGCAAACCAATGGAATCCCAATGGGACTTGCATGCTCCCCCTATGGTGCAATCTCTACCTCCACTCCCTAGAGTTTGAGTTCCTCTCTGACACTCTCAACACACATAATGCTAAAGATATTCTCTCAACTTTAGGCCATCCCTTTAGATATTACGATAGTATCTTTACTCATAAACTCTACAAACCCATTGTTCTTCATAGAGCAACACACCCCAATTTCTTACCCATTGAAACCATCACTGGTAACTCTACCAAATTTCTAAACCTCCATCTCTCTACCCAATTTGGCTATCTCACAAAAAGCCTTACACCAAAAGAAGATAAAATCCCTTGCACACCAATAAGATACCTCAAATGATCCAGCAACCGACCTTCTGAGTGGGCACATAAGGTCATTATCTCACAGCTCAAACCATTACTCTTTTGTAATTCCAATCCTCCGAAAGCCACTAAAGACATTAAAATGCTTGTGGACTCATTCTATAAAAATATTTTTGAGAGAGCTAAGCTTTGGAGAATTGAGAGAAGATTCCTTTCAGTGTGTTCAGCTGCACGATTCTCATGCCACCCCACTCTACTCTTGGACTTGCTAGATTTTGGAGGGCACTAGGACCCCTGGGGGGGCCTAGTGCCCCGTTTGGGAAAAATCCTCATCCCTCCTAGTGCGAGCAGAGAAGGGTCTCTCTCACTAGCACAAAAACCACCTCTAAAGGCTAATGTAGTGCACACCTTAGAGCCTAGAACAAGATGCTTATAGGGTAACAAGATTTTGGATGGAAGTAACTCTTACTTCAACCTCACCCCCCAATTTTTATTAAAAACATCAAGACTCAGCTACTCCTACTCCACCCCTCCCTAACCGTGCACCCTTTGGGCTTCCCTCTCTTTTTGATGTTGTCCCCCTTCTTTCTCTCTAGCCTATAAATATAGAGGCTTGGTTGTCCTTTTCAAGGTGACATTTTTATTTCACAAACAAGTTGTCAAAAAAGATAAATCTCACCACACCCTCTCACCACTCTACTCAAATGGAATCTTCCTCTCAGGTTTGTATCTTACCCTCGCTTTTGATTGTTCTTTTTTAGCTTGATATTTATGACATGTAGGATAATCCTATGACACCTTCCTTCCACCATTTTTTTCTAACATTTTCATGTTTGTTTTGATAATGATGGTTACAGGTAACAGGGTCTTCCTTTGGCTAAAACATTGCAATCTATCTCAAGCTCCCAAAGTTGAATCGTTTCTCTCTCTTCATTTTTTGTAAATAAGCATTTTCATTATAATGGCTTCCAATAAGAGTTTTTTTTAGCATTCCTGGCCTTTGTGTTTTAATGGTGAAAGTGGTGTCTTGATCTTGTAGCTTCCTAGTAACCTTCTCTCTCTCTCTCTCTCTCTCTCCCCCTCTCTTTCTCATTCTCTATTTCTCTCCCTCCCTCCCCTCTCTATCTCTATATATCTCTCTTGCACTCTCTTCTCCCTCTCTCTCTCTCTATCTTTCTCTTTCTCTCTCCTCTCTTTCTTTCTCTTTCTCTCTCTATCTCTCTCTCTCTCTCTCTCTCTCTCTCTCTCTCTCTCCCTCTTTCCTCGCTATCTCTCTCTTTCTCTCTCTCTCCCCCCAACTCACTCTCTCACTCTTTCCTCTCTCTCTCTTTCTCTCCCTTTTTTCTACTCTCTCTATCTCTATCTCCCCCCCCCCCCCCCCCCCCCCCCCCCCCCCCTCTCCTCTCTCTCTCTCTCTCTCTCTCTCTCTCTCTCTCTCTCTCTCTCTCTGTGTGCCGTTTTTTGACCTAGTAGACAACAATTCAATCTTTTGATCATAACTTCTTCATTTGAACTCCGATTTAGGTGATCTATAGCCTCAATTGAAGAGCACAAATCCCTCTACACATTGATGTAAAGAGAAATTTTTTTTTGAGCAATGGAAGACTTTGCTGTAACAAAATCTCAGAATTGAAAAAACTGTCGAAACTTTGCGTTTTTGTTGCCGACTTGAAGGCAATGTCGGACAGTGACTCGCAAGGGTGGAAAATACATACTCGCCATGGAGAATGATGAAAAATCTCCAAGGAATTTGGATGCTAATCCAACCACATCATCTACAACAACGGAAGCAATGATCATGGCTTACTTGATCTCATTTTACAAGAAACCATCAACAAGCAAGGTGAAGAGCTATGTGCACTTGCAATGGAGAATGGAACTTTAAGAGTTCTTGTTGTGGAGAACGAGCACCTGAACAAGGTTCTTGAAATGAAAACAACACGCTTGATGCACTTTGAGAATGAAGTTCAAGAATGTAAACGCTCTCTTGTGGACATGAATGTATTGAAAGAGCGCTTGCGCAAAGTTGAGAGTGATCATGTATTGAAAGAGGAAACGATAGATACAATATGACATGATGTATGTGAGATGAGAAATGCATCCAAATCATGGACTAATATATGTAAAGATAATATGGTTTCTACATCTCCTATCACGCAAGTCGTTTTCCAAGCAAAGAATGTAGAGAATGTGGACAGTCAAGAATTGCAAGAACGACAAAAATGCTCAAAGAACATCTTCTTTCGTGGAATCAAGGAGGAAAGCTTGGAAACATCCCAATCTCTTGCGGTTGCTATTGAAGAGTTTTTTGCTACATGCTTTGGCATGTCTGGAATCATGGCTTATGGTGCACATTGAGTTGGATAACAAGGATTCCCTCGCTCAGGAGAAAGATCTATAGTATGTACCATGGCTGATGAGGTAAAGAGAAAGATCATCCTTGACAATAGTTGGATCTACCTCAAAGGAACGGGTTGTAATGTATATGAGGATCGCGCTCTTATGCAAAAAAATGTACGTCGCAAATCATATGAGGAAAGAACCAAGAAAGTCAAGGTGTCATCTCAAGAAGGAAAGTCACTTGAGGAGGATCAAGTGCACCCAACAAATAGGGACACATGATGTATGAAACCCACTCACGCTTACAAATAAGCTTTTGGAATTATAACGGCTATCCATGGAATGCGGAAATTGGCATTGATGAGCTTACTAATGACTCCAATGTGATACTTCTTGGATTTGACCAATATGATGTGAATTCTTTGATGTGGGCCAAGAATTCATTGCGCATCATTACTAATGACTCCAAGCATGATGCGCAATGAATTCTTGGATTTGACCAATATGATGTGAATTCTTTGATGTGGGCCAAAAATGCAAAGAAACGTAGAGGCCAAGAAATGCAAGTGAAAAGTTCTCAAATAAGTAATTTGCTCTTGTGCGAAGGAATGGTTTTCTATGAAACACGTCTTGCGAAAGGTCTAAAAAGAGTAGCACAAGAAGAAATGGTTTGACATGGAATGTAGTCAAGCCCGAAAACACTTGCTAAGGTTGGATGCAAGCAAAGACAAGGAAGTTTACTTGGAACGTTCACACACATACAAAGCACTTGTTCAAAAAAAGAGGAGAAGGTGGGAAGTCAAAGAACTTCTTTTAGCACAAGAAAAATCACATGCATGTGGCAAGTTTTGGCAAAATCTAAAAGGCAAGCGTGTTGAGAGCTTTGGTGATTTGACTCTTGAGGATATGTATACACATTGCAAGAACCTCTATGAGCAACCCAATGTTGATATGATGGAGTGTTGTAACTCCCTTCCGCTTATGCCTCCCTTCTTTACCATTGAAGATGTATGTTACACGCTTGAGAAACTTGCTACTCGCAAGGCAGGGGACCTTCAAGGTGTCAAGGCTGAAATGATTAAATGGACAAGCAAGAAAACACAATATTGGATACATGATATGTTTAACCTTGCACTTCAGCATGGCATGGCTCATGATTGGAGTGCAAATTGGATCAAACCTTTGCACAAAGGAGGAGATGTAAACAATGTGAACAACTATCGCACTATATTGGTTGGTTCTTTGATGGAAAAGCTACTTGGATGTATCATGGAGATGAAGATAATTGACTGGGCTGAAAAGAACGGCAAATGTGCGTTAGGTCAAGTAGGTTTTCAAAAGCATCATAGCACTATTGATCACCTTGTCACTCTTTGAGTTCTTATGGAAGCGTCTCAATTGAAAGGAAAAAAATTGTATTATTGCTCTGTGGATTTCAAGAAAGCTTTTGACATGGTACCATGAGGAAATCTTTGGAGACGTATGCAAAGCCTTCAAGTGCCGAGAGAATTTATGCATGCAGTCTTTTGCATCTACCAAAAAGTGATATGTAGACTACGTATAGAAGATGGAATTTCAAATTTTTTTGCAAGCACCATTGGTGTCAAACAAGGATGCCCACTTTCCCAACCCTCTTTGGGCTACTCATTGATGAATTGGAATGCATGGTTCTTGATTTTATGCAACAAGAAGGCATAGAAGAGGTTAAGATCGGAAATGCGGTGATCATGCTTTTGCTTTATGCCGATGATGTAGTGCTCTTGGCACATATCTTAGAAGATGCACAAAAGCTTATGAGTGTCTTGGAACGCTTTTGCCTACATAGCGGGCTGATCGTGAATAGATCCAAAACCAAGGTTATGCTTTTAAAGACCCTCAATGACAAAAATCCATGCATTGTATACAACAATGAGCAACTTGAAGTGGTAGATAGATTCAAGTACCTTGGCCTTGAGGTTCCATCCAATCATAAATGGAAGGATTGCACAATGCGTCGCTTGGAAGCCGGAAAGAGGGCTTATTATGCATTTGAGAATATGTGCAATGCTGGAGAGATCAAGTATTGGGCTCTCAAAAAGTACCTCTTTGACACATTGGTGACACCGGTGCTTCTTTATGGAGTGGAGGTGTGGGGTGGAACCATAGGAAAGTCTACTTGGAAACAATTTGAGAGTGTCCAAAAGCGTTTTCTCACCAACTTTCTCCAAGTCAAGACACAAACACCCTACATGCTCTGACTTCTTGACTCCGGATCACTTCCCATGGAGGTCTTGGGCATGCAAAGGGTTGTGGAGTATATGCTTAAAACACAACGTGGCCCTTTGTATCGACTTCCCAGAATCACATATGAAG